>NC_083614.1:29791613-29941613 GCF_963584025.1 Labrus mixtus | reverse complement strand
TGTTTTGAGTGAGAGTGGCCTTTCCCTGATTTGGCCTTGCCTTTGCCTGATTTGCTCTTAGTGGAGCCACTGCTGGGCTTCTTCGGGCTACAGCAGAACTCATGGCTGTGAAAATAAGTGGTCATAACTAAAGAGATAAAAGTCCCAACAGAGATCCACCGAATCTTTCAACGTCACTCTCACCTGATCATCGTACTCTTCACAGAATGATGACAAAAGGGAGTAGCTTCTCAAAATCACTTGTGTGCGAACAATGTAGGTCACGCCTCTCCAGAACAACCTCCCCTCGTTTGCAGCCAGAGCAAAGTTGGTAATCCTGCCCTTTCCCTTTCTCTTCTTTATATCAGCGTGTCTCACTGTGTTAAGATAATATCAGAAAATGTAAACACGATCCCTGTTTTGTAGTCACACAATTCTTTCCACAGTAGATTAGAGCATCAGATAGTCCTGAAAAGCAAAGCATCCTTCTTTACTGAGACATTAAAAAAAACTCTTCTTCTCAGCTTTCTGCCCTTAAGGGTATATTGACCGTTGTGTCGTCCCTCGGGGCTACAGGGTCACTAGTAAGACAAAAGGTGTCAAACAGGGCAAGAATGACTTAGGCAAGTTGAGTTAGCTTCAGTTGTGCTTCATCTCAGGATGTTTCTGTAGAGGATGCGAGTCAGTTTGTATGCTCCAGTCGAAGATTTATCTTTCTTATCCTGGCTCCACTTCAGTTGTTGGTCAATCAGAGTAGCTTGTATTTCCAACTTATGATATTGCAAACTCCGGCTTTGTATCCGACATGCTGGTAGATGATGGAGCTCAATTCATATATTCCAAATGAAGTATAGAGACAGAAAGCTGTAGATCACTCAGATGAGGTTCCCATTTTGAATTCCCTTTGTTTTTTTGAAGCCAAATTTCTCCATTAAGAATTAAGGTCCAATTATCTCTGTCTTCCTTGCTCTGCGTTGTCTTGTTTTGTCTCTCTCTTATTATGCTTTGATGTGGGTCCACATCTTTAAGCACAATTCTCTTTCTCAGACTCCCTCATCTTTTTAAGCTGCCTCCCTCTCTCAGTGACTATCCCTTTCTCTCTCTTCAACTCGCCCCCCTCTCTCTCTCTTTCCTGGAGTAGCCAATTAGGGTCTTCCCTGGACTCCTGCACATGACAGCAGCCAGGCATGACTAATCGATATGCAACCAGGGACAGTGATACAGCGCTCAGTGCTCAGCCAGTGTGTATGTGTGCACAATAAATGGAGAGCCGTGATTGGTGGAGGGCAGCCCCTTCCATCAACCTTTGTCTTGTTTCTTTTAAGCATCACATGCCAGGCCGGGTCAGCTGGAATACAGTCTATGAAATGCCTCCTGTGTGTTTGTGTGTGTGTCTTCATGCATTGGCCTAATTCCTTGTGAGTGTGTCTCAGTGCTTGTGTGCTAAATCTGTGCTGAGTACAACGTCACAAAACACACACTCAAACACACATAAAGTCCAAGACTCCAGGTGTAGTGTTGGTCACATGATGATTAGGTACAAAACAGAGTCAGTTCAGTCAAGTCTGTTCAGTAGCAGATGTTTGACGCAGTAAACATTGACCTGACAGTAAACAATTCAAATGTCTCTTCTTCTTTCAGTCACAAATTGTACAACTCGTTGTTACGGAAACTCAATACTTTGTGAGTACCGACCAAACATTAGCTTGTGCCTTTGTTAAAAAATAATTGAGAAGTAAATAAATTCAGCATAATAATTTGGTCCGGACCAATCATGCAATTTTCCAGTAGCGCTGCCCTGAGTTACCCAGACTCTTGTGTGTGTGGAGGCAGCTATACAGTACGACAGCAGCATCAGAAAAGCAAAGTCAAATTCCCCTGAGGCGATATTGAGGTGTATCATGGCGTGTGATGTCATGTGGTGTTGCATCACACCGTATCCATCATGCAATTATAACAGGGCTGGTGGTTTGATCCCCAGCAACCCCTGACCCCATGTCAAAATGTCCTTGAACAAAATTCTAAATTGGAGATTGCTTGCAAAGGCCATGAAAGCTGCTTTGTTGCATTTCTGCCACCTTTTCATACAGATGTGTTCTTATCAGGCAGAAAAGGCTGTAACATTTTAGTTAATTTATCTTTTAGCTACTGAAGCATTGAGCAGCTTATAGGCTGAAATTTGAACATAATCGCACTGCACTGTATTTTCTGTACTGGCACTGTGAAACACTAAAACAACCAAGAGTATTTGTTCTGTGATATTAATGTTACACTATTGTCAAGTAAGGTCGAAAGAATTCCTGCAACACATAATGCTCCTTCCATGGGTCAAGCAGTCTTCTAATCTTAAAGGTAGTAAACCGGTATCAATACCAGCACCTGAATTATTCTGCCACGACATGGATTTTACCATAGTTACCTGTTTAAATACACACATTCAGATGCACACACAAGGAAAACCACCGATTGCAGAACTTGCCAGCCACAGTGACGGGTTAATATTAGGAGTCTTAAACAGTGATTTGTGACAGACAACGTCTCAGATTGAGTCCTGGTCTTCTGCATATTTTGCTCTGACACTAAGAGCAGAGCCAGTGGCCTAACACGCTCACTGATCAAAGGGCTTCATCCCCTCCTCATAGTCAGAGCTGGTGTCAGTGTATACGATGACAGTGAATTGTAGCACAGCAATCAAGTAAACCTGAATTCTGAAGTCCAACATGATTTAATAAGAGTTGACTTGTGTTCAAAAGAGGGGCTTTAAATATTGTAACGCCCAAAAGTATTATTGATAAATCTGTGAATTGAAGCTCTGCTAAAGCTCAGTTAATTTTGGCATTTTATTTCTGAGAATTCCTTCACAATAAAGGTCCCATGTTGGAACGCTTTTAGTATGAAAAAGCCACACCAACATATTTGGTGTTTTCAGCAGCAGCTTTACAAAAGTGCAGGACAGAAACAAAGTTTAAAACTACACAGAACAGATTACAAACACACTGAGAACTGAACACAGTCACCTTTAAAAATAACTTTTTCTGGACTTGTACACAGAAATAAGTTGAGAATTGCATCGTTTTTTGGGGGAGAAGGGAGGACGTAGTGCGTGAATATGTGTTCATGTGTGTGATCCCTTTTAATGCTGTAATACCGTGAAAGCCAAATGTTACCACAAAAAGCAAAAAGACATACCTTGATATGATTCTCAGGTCATATCTCTATCTCCACTAACATTTATGCAGCCAAAACAGAGAGGATTCAAAGCCTCAATTTACATTGATGTTTAGAATGAGTAGAAAATTGCGATCTTTATCTTGACAGTAATTTAATAATAGCTTCTTGCTCCTTGCATCTGGCCTTTTAGAAATAACAGGAGCTGCCACTGGTTTGTACAAAGAGCTGGACAGACAAACACACACAGGTCCAAATATCTCTATAATGCTGATATATGCCACCACTCTCCCCAAAGCAGCCTGATAAGAGATGGAGAGAGGCAGATAGACAGACAGTCAGACGAGGCACATTAAAAAGCAGCACCCATGTGGAGAGCACAAAGAGATGAAGAGAGGGTGAGGGTGGTGGCGAGAGAGGCTGTTATTGCGTTTCTGTCAGTGTTCCCTTTGCAAAGTGCTGCTAGCGCTGCAGGCTAAGCGCTCAGTCAGGGGAGGATGAGCAAGGAGAATAGACTGTAAGCATCACAGTGTTAGATGAAGCCTGCACTAATACAGCGCTGGAGGCTGGGGGAGGGAGGGAGTGGGGTTTTTGGAGAGGAAGACAAGAGATAAAGTAAAGATAGAGGATGGGAGGGGTGTGTAGGATGACTAAATGGTTAGGCCTAGGGTTCTAGCTTTAGTTTTGATGGTTTAATAAAATAATTTCTTGTATGGAAAATATCCCTTTAATATTCTAGTACCGTGTACAATTACTATATCGAGTTGAACGAAACACAGACCCGACTCATTGCCCTGAGATATTGTTATTCAGGAAACATCTGAGTCAGCATGCCCACACCATGTCAAACTCTGCTAGTTTTCCACCCACACTCCCTTTTGACACGGCCCTGAGAAGAATTATTAAGCAACGCATTAAGAAACACATCAAATTAGTCTGTCAAGCGTCACATCATCAATTCTGTGAAATGGTTTGCTTAATTGAATCCTCGCTTTTTTGTTCTGGGTCAGACTGACCTGATGATGACGTTTAGAAATCCAGGAAAAACTTCAAGCTCATTTGTGATGTGTCAAACCTTTAATTAGTGAAATGGATCGTAAATGGTCTACAGAGTCAAAGAACACACATTCATCTCTGCAGGTCAGTCTGAATTCCTGATTAAAAAGCGAACTTTATCAATCTGAAAGTCTTCTACTATTACATTCAACCATGTTCTAACAGAAAATGCACCTTTAGTCCAGTTCCTAAAAGGAAATGATCTCTGAACTTCTTTGCATTTTAACTCAGAAATGTAATCCCTGCTATGCTGATCAATGAGGATCGAGCGTTCAATGGGGAAAGCAGACGTGTCAGTAATAGCATCTTGGCCTGAGGCTCCAGGGATTTGGAAAAAGGTTTTGGATAAAACATTCAAGATAAATCCCTTTACAGTTTTTGTAAAACTCCAATGCACAGCAAGAAAATAAAGCAATACTGTCTGTCACCAGCAGGGGGGCTCAGACTCCACAGCACTGATGGGAGACTGAAGCAGACAGATACAAAGATTCTTCTCTATTGTAATGCTACTTCATCATTACTGAAATATTAGTTTCTGCTGTCTGATATTATCAACAGTGATTGACAACAAATATGAAATCACACAACAAAACTGGAGCACTTCTCCTTTGTCAGGAATCTCTCAGACAAAAAAAACAATCACACACAGACACAGGGGGTGGAGAGAGGTTATAAATAGTTAGATCTTATACACACAATTAGGCCTCGAATTATACACAATAGCATACAAGAATTTTAATTCTATTTAACACATTTCAAAGCTACTGTTGTTGTTGTTGGTGGTTAGTTTATTGTTATGTTTCATCTTATTATATCTTTACTTATTTTAAGACTGATAGCAACTCATTTACAGCTATTCATATGTTAACATCCCCTCTAGCATGATGTCATCACATGAAGACGGATGATGTGATAACTGGATCAACTGGACATTACTTTACATAATGTGTACAAGAATTCAAATTTGTAAAAACAATAATGAAATGACAGCAAGTGCAGACTGTCAACAGTAAGTGAAACACTGGCTGATCTGAGCAAAAGTCCTTACTTAATATAACACTTAATGGGTATTCAATAGACACAGATGAACGTATTATCCAAAGGTAAAGATTAAAGAGCATCTCAGCACAGCCGAGTCATAGTATCATCATCAGTCATGGATCATTGGTGATCAGACATGTGAGGTTACTGCCTGATATCTTCATTATCATACATCACACCAGCAGCCACTCACGACATAGCAGAAGAATTCAGTATTAATTTAGACTGTCTGCGGTGATTACAGCAGGCCTTTGTTTAGGGGTGGTGTTAGGTTACTGTATGGTGTGGTGTGAAAGGCGGCACCATGAAACAACTACACATTTACTGTTATAAAGTATTGAAAAGAAAGTTATTGGCCTTTTAATTAAAGCTGCACAAGTTAATCTGTGAAAACCGCTTTATTATGGAGCTATGTGCTAACAGACAACATTTCCAAATAGTATCATTAGTAGTCATCTCTTTCGGCCTTTGAGGCACATTGTTGTGTTTCTTTGTGGGTTACCTCTAACTTTAGACCAGCGTGAGAAACAATAAGCAATAAGTGGTAGGTGTTGATTTGTCAGTTCTCTTGACTGAAAACATTTTCACCAGTGTCCACAATCTTGTTTAATCGCTGTTTGCACATGTGGACTGAAAGTTGACAATACTACTTCATCTGAAAAGGGTATACAGGATGCCTTTGTTTAAGTTAAAGTTAAAGGGAGTGCCTTTAACTTGGAGTTTAGAAGCCAGCAGTAGAAAATAATGGTTACAGAAAGAATAAGGATTATCTATAAGAAAAAACATTGTTCTTCTCAGTTAAAATTGTTAGGTCCATAAACAATTTTATGATCTGAATTGTTATTTTCTAGTATGTAATAAAGCATGATCATCTTGTAAATAACCGAGCACTTCACAAGAAACGATAAAGCAGGGTATGCTTTAAGGCATGACAGATTGCAACCCCAATGACTCCTCAATCAGGAAACAGATTTAGCAATTTGAAACTCCAACTCATCCAATTGCTCACTTCTGGCATCAAAAATCAAAATGAAGAGAGCAGCAAAATTGGGTGCAAAGGGTGACAAGTCCAGCTCTTTGTACAGTTTGTGGTAATCAATGAAGCTATGATTTCTTTGGTATGATTAGTGCAATCCTATCAAGGGTGTTTCAGGCTTAAAAACCTTTCCCTTAAATATTGATATTCATAAAACATTTGAGTCAGCACACGAAGTCATACTCTGCTTCATTTCCTAACTCATTACCATTTGACACCAATCTGTGAGGAATAATTCAGAAACACATTAAAAAACACATCACATGAGTCTATCAAGCATCACTTCATTAATTCTGAGAAATGGTTTGCTTAAATCAATCCGCAATTTATCTTCTGGGTCAGACTGACCCATCAGACTGATGGAGTTTAAAAACCTGCTCGCTTCAGAGATTTGTCTACCCGGAGGTTCTTTAGGCTATGTGTGAACGCAAACAGCCGCATTTTTCGTGCGGTCTTTACCCGGAGTTTCTCCGGCCAGACCCCTCGTATTTTTTTCGCAGAAAGTCTGAGTGAGCTGACGTCTGAACACGTCAGCATATACTCCAGAGATTTCAACTCGAGCCAATAGAAAGAGAATGACGTTTATATAGTGACTGCATAAAGTGTCTGCACGCGACCACTACGATCTCCGTGCTCTAATTAAACGTCTGCATTCTGTTTTCTGTTCGTCAGTATGTTGTTCTCCTCTCTTTTCTGGATGTTGTCATTCCATTGGATTACACATAGCATTGATATAAAGACAGATATTCTCATTATAACGTCGTGTAGCGGACTCTGTTGCTTCGGCCGCTACTTCCTCGTTGTTTATTTACGTCACGTCTTACCTCGGGAAATCCCCCCGACCCCCCCCCCCCTCTGACAGGGAAAGTCCCCCGCTGTGAGGAGCATATGTGAACGGCTAGGTCGGGAGAATCTCCGGAGCGTTCCTCCAGTAAATATCTAGATATTATCCGGAGTGCATGTGTGAAAACGGCTTTATTGAGTCTCTAACATGGATTGTCACCACAACAGTTTGGGAGAATTCGCTGTTGGCATATTTGTTTTCAATTAACACTTAAGGGATGCTCATATTAATATCTTAAAATGCTAACTATGTGCAATCAGTCCAGCAACATGAAGTCAAAAGCTTTCTCTGGGACCTATCAATGGTATGTTCCCAATTACCGCACAGTAGAATGCTCCCTAAATGTTGGATTTATGGGAAAATGATTCCAAGTTACTCTCACAGAGCAGAGGAATACATTTTTTTAGCCAAAAAGGGGCGCCTCATTTAACTCAAAGGAAATGTGACAAAACATAAAATGAATATGTTGCATCAGAATTTTTTTTTTTTTTGTCGTAGCAAGTCATGTTTGTGGCACAATAAATTGCAGACCCATGTTTCATTAAAGTTGTGACAACAAGTGGACAAGTATTTGGGATGGATAGACAAGTCCAAAAAAATGTTCAGACAGACCTCTGAGGTTCATGTCCTGACAAAAATCAGAAGTTGTCTTATTTTAACTAACATGAGTGATGTCACATAAAGTATGTATCTTCACTTCTGTCCTTCAGTTTCCTTGAATTTCAACCTTTTTTCTCTGAAACTGAACAAGTACATTTGTTGCCTTAACCCTACCAAACTACAACCATTTCAAATGAATGTACTTTTTGGTTTTATCAGGAGTTAATGTGGAGCACAGGCTTAAGATAAACAGCAGACCTACATAAGTACAATTTGTTTGCTTGCATGATCACCAAGCTGTAATCCAGTTTTATAAACTGTAAAGTGATCTGATGGTTAGTTGTGAGGTTAACAGAACGTCTTCCCTACATCGACGTCCTCCTCTACCACTGACTGTCAACCTCAGGAATTGATCCTTCTTGTGCTTGTTGTAAAGATTACATCCTCAGGTCAGGACACAGTTTGACAGTAATTGAGGGGCTCAATTAGCAACTACAGGTCTCTCTCGTTTCTCATCTGTCAGTGTCTCAGCCTCTGTCTTTTGCTTTTTTCCCTCGAAACCTTACAGTAGCGTTTGCTTTGTTAGCTCAGCTGGCAGAGCCTCAGTCCCACTGTGAAGTCAAAGGATCAGAGTGAAGTAATTTAGCTGTAATGGTATTCTCTGTAAGGGATATGGTTTTAGTCCCTGTGCAAATTAGTTTGCCACTCCGTCTCCTCCTTTCTTTATTGAGGTGTCTTCTGCCAGCCTCTGGATCTCGTCCTCCATGACTTAATTACAAACTCAGATTTCAGAATCTTCAGTTGCCGCCCTCTGCTTATCGCTGGCGGAGATCAAGGAGCTGCTCCACAAGTTATGGAAAACTATGCAGACTAACTGTCAACTCTGTAGGTCTTCATTAAACTTCATTAGAGAGAGGTGCTCATTTATTCCTCCTCTGGTTCTCTAACTTATTATATTAAAACAATATGTTGCCCACAAGGTACAAACACAAAAGAAGAATGGCACTAATGAGAATGACAAATATGCTGCAACCAGATATTATTTCTTTGTATATTCTAGAGCAGTTGTTGTGAATTAAAAAAAAAACAGAAGTTAAATTGACCAATGTAAGCCTATAGTGACTTATCTGAATAACTTAGGGTTGTCCAAAAGCAAACATATTAAGCTGACTGAGATATATAGAAGAGCAGCAAAAAGGCACATTCAGGAATTTGGATCCAGTCTTTATCTTTAAATCATCTAGTTCTGTTGCACGAGTGATGGGATTGACAGTAAAAGTATGATTTCTATGTATTTTTACCTGATTCAAAGATTGTATTGAAGTATAGCTGGTGATTTATAATTGATGGATTGTTTCAGCTCTACATGACTTCACTGCAAATATTCAGATCTGTCCCACAACAGGTCTAAACTCCTTTAGTCGCCAACTCATGGAGAGTCAAGTTACCGTTCCTGCTCCACCAAATAAGCCAAAGCTCCGAGAGAAATATATATCAACATCTTATTATTCAAACTTCAACCAAACATGCAGTACACATACTTATATTCAAATTAAAGATCTGACATTTCAATATATTTTCTCAGGATGCAGGTTGTGCTCAAGGTTCAATCCTCTTTTTACCTTTTTTTTTTTTAAGGATTTTACATTAATTTGTATTACAGGAAATTTGTATTACAGGATGCTATGGGTTTAAAATTGCATTAAACTTTAACTTTCATCATGACACATAGTTACTAGCCTTTGTGAAGGATCAGCAGCTACAGGACAGGAGGGATGACATCTCTTAGGTTAGAGTCTGCTGTTGGTTTTCTCTTAACAGTAGCTTTTCCAATTAAAATCTTTGTTTTATACAAAAGCAGCCTGTCGTTTAGTGAAACCACTCCCTGTGTGACACCACGACACAGCTTGTAATATTACTCTGACTGATTTTATGACATAGAAATATATTTTTTTTAATTTTCCATCCAGTTTCCATGTTGTAGCACTGAAAAGGTCAAGCCTTCAGTGGTGTCAAATGTTCCCATTCCCATTACTGAAGGACCGATGGAGCTGTCATTGTGTTGCGTTCAGCCTCATTAGCTAGTGGTTATATTAAGCGATTGCTCGTGGTCAGCTAATCTGCGTTGATTATATCGGCGGAGACAGAGAACAGGCTGCAAGTAGGAGACTCATGAGAGAAAGTGTGTCTGTGTGGAGACGTCTGTGTGTGTGTGTGTGTGTGTGTGTGTGTGTGCGTCTGCCTGAGTGTGTGTGGGAGAGAGCCGATATGCAAGCTTCATCCCACACACAGAAGGTGATGCAACACCTCCCAGACACACACACACTCATGCAGCCCAAATCTAATGCACTACTCACTGCTCCAATACGATGTGTGTGTGTGTGTATGTGTGTGTGTGTGTGTGTGTGTGTGTGTCTTTGTGTGTGTGTGTGTTCGCCACTGAGTGAGTATATTAAGAATTTAAGTTCACACACTCATCTACTTATTTTCTTTTCCCTAACTCTATCTCACACAAACACACACTCACACACACACACACACACACACACACACACACACACACACACACACACACACACACACACATCAACATGCCACACTCTGCTTGGTGATCAGCATAGCAGCATCGCCATGACAACAGCTGATGCCGCCCGCAGCATTGGCCCACACTCAGAGGAGCTCTTTTGTTGGGTGATCTTGGTTGAGGTTGTAAACATTTGCACAAGCCCCTCCCACTGATGACATCACCTCCAAACTGTAAGGATTTATTGCACTTGAGCAAACAATTGGAGAATGATTGTTGATTATTTAAAAGCAAAGAAAAATACAACATGAATGATGCACTTTTAAACAGACCACTACAGGATCAACTACGTCTCTTAAGGGGGTCTCTGAGGGTTAGAACAAGTTTGAACATGTTCTAACGTGTCACTGGTTTAAGTAGGCAAGTTGCTTCAGCATTTATTCCTATTTGATTTCAGTAATAATTAAGAATTCTTTGCAGGTTTGTGATGTGAAAAAAGATGACACAAAATGACTCGTTATTTGCCCGCGTGTTACCTCTCTTATTAGTCTGCTTTGGTTCTCACGACTTTTTTTTATGCTTTAGAGAGAAGTTCCTGTTTTTTGTTCCTTTAACCAAAATGTATGTACAGCTTTTTAAAATGCTCCCTCCCTCCCTTCCACTGAACTGCTGTGGTGATGATGTATAGTTAGTTTGTGAGACTGTGGGAGGTCTAAATTCGCAGTTATAGTGTGAAGTTTCCCAATAATTCCACTCTAACTTTGGTTCATTACACACTGCCCACTCACTAACAGATGATCTATAGCGATAGTGTGGCAGAAGCTGTGAACTGTTTGTGCCTAAAGACTATATTAAGCATAAGAGAAAATGTCACAACATTGTCACTCTGAAAGGTTGAAAGTCTTGAAATCTGGACTTCCACTAAGAGTACAACGTTGACATTTTTAGGTCACATTAAATGTCAGTTTTTTTAAGAAATGTTAGGACTGGATTGTTTCTATTAGATTGTCTTCTAAATTAAATATGTTTACGTTTTTTACTGTTCATTGTGTGCATATTTGGCATGCCATGCACCATATGAAGCAAATATGCAATGTGTTAATACAATTCAATATAGCAAAAATTATATTAAGTGTGATAAATAAATAAAAAAGTGCAATGTGCACATTAGCTATATCTCACTTTTTTTGTCCATTATCTACTCTTCATGTTTTACAAAAATCAGGTTGTTGTTTTGTGCATCAAAACAAAACCCATGACTCTATACAATGGGTCAAATCTGGCAGCAAGAGAAGTAATTTTTGTTTCTTGTCAAATTATTTCCCTCATTAACTTGAACAAATTCAGACTTTTGTGATTTATTAATTGCATATTATTGCTCATATTGTGATAACAATGAGAGATTAAATGCACAGTCTCAGTGCATATCTTTGATATTCAACTCATTTAAGTCCATGATACAAAATAGAAGTTAGTCTTTTCTTGCTATTTTCAGTCTTGTCATGGGAGAACTCTTTTTCCTGAAATATAATTCTTAGAAAAAACAGTATTACAATGTGCACAAGGGGCTTGGAATATACTTTAAAGCCCTGTGCCTTAAATAAAAAAAAAATCTTTAAAGGCTGCACAATATGTGTGAAAGTGACTGAATATTGAGATTGTCACATCTGTAATATGATACATGAGTGGTGGGCATGATTTTTTTAAAATACAAAATATTTATTATCACAAAATCATCATGACGTGTCATTTTATGTACCAAACAAACACGTGTTCCCACATATGGATAAAAATATTAATATGGCAGGATATCTCTTCAGCATTTCATTCCTTCATTCTTATGCAGTGCTGTCATACATTTAGCCTGAATCGTGCAACTTTACCATCTGCAATTTGGAAATTGCAGTTGGCCAAAAATGCTTCCACTGGTATATTATTCCACCATAAAGCGTGCACCTGCAGCCAAATATGACAATACCCCTGAATTGAACCTTTACAGATGATTTCATCACTACAACAGATCTAAAGACACACGACCAAGAAAAACCAGAGAAGCCTACACATGCACAGCGGTATCCCATGAGGCACTGGGAGAGTGGAAAGTTTCCTTGGGCAGCAGAAGGATAATGAGCCACTCTATGCAGGAGCGCGGTGTGTGTATTGTTGAACTCTATGTTGTGCAGGAGCACTTTGCAGTTGCTCCCACACATTTTCCATTTTAAAATGACCTAATATATAGAAATGACATTTCCATACGTCGTTTTAGCTCAAACTGCAGATTTTGTTACTCTCGGTTTTACACTTTTTCACCGGTGAAGATAATATCAAAATGCAGCTGTGAAAATCCTCCCCATGCATTCTATATCATGAAAACTACTTTCAACACTCCTGCTAACCTTTCTGCTGCATGATTGCTAACACAGCGACAAAAAGTGAGGTTGTAAACTTAAAGAGAAAACTGAGGAAGTAAAACCAGTGACACTTACTTACCCCCACTGGGCTGATTAAAACTAGTTAAAAACTCAACCCAATTAGTCAGATAGCTTTGATATGTGCTTTTAATGTTGATGGTTTCATTATTTAACTGATATAACGTGCAGGACATGGTCTCATTGCCCACTTTAAGCTGATAGGCAGGTTTTAGGTTTCTCTCCCAGTCCTAATCAATCACTAATTCTCTCCCTCATTAATCTTTCTCCATACAGAATACCTCAGTTTCCTGTGACCACTAAACACCTCTTTAAGGCTTTTAGAGCTCTTTCTAAAGGACCAGGATGACTTTCATACCTCTGCTCTACCACTCATCAATTATACAGAGAGACAGGAAGGGGGGCGAGGTGGGGGGGGGGAGCGGGCTTCTGTTTGTGTTCACAACAAAAACAATGGAATGAGCACAAATACAATGGACAAGAGTTGGGCTGAGCGTGAAGGCTTTTGAACGCAGGTGAAGATATTGTACAGTATATTAAACTTGTAAAAAAAAATAGATATGACACTTTGCCAAGCAGCTCCTGAGGCAACAGCAATTCTGCATTCAACTCAGCAGGGAGAAGGCAGAAGATCGTTTTGTCTCTTTTCTGGTCTCTAATGGGAGAAAAATCAAACTGAAGACAAGCTAACGTCAACACTGGAGCCACTGAGGCAGACATATTGCTGATGGGCTAATAGCTCAAGGCATCAATACTGCTATTTGACAGAAAAGGGAAGAGATTTAGCATTGAACGCATTCCAGAGAAGATAAAACATGTCTGTGCTCTAACATATACCAGACCTCTACATCTTACATTTTCATTCCACACTGATTCTGCTTTTTTTTTTTTTTAAACTGAGTTTTATACAGTATAGAAATGTTACAGGCATTTTGCTATATAACTACAATTTAACAGCTATGACCCCAGCATGTAGTGACACATACCAATCAACTATTCCTTCAACCAATACAACTACATCTGTTGTTTGTTTGTATCCTCTCGTCCGATCCTGGAGCGTATATCTAAATTAACACACCTACCAATTGTAGGCAACGTGTCCTCCTCCCGGCACATTGCTACCAGACAAACACTTTGTTCAATACAGCCATGGTCCGATGGTCATGACAGGTGTGCTTGACCTGTCCTGCATGTTTATTTGCAACACGTGTGCAGCAGCAGGGTTAACTTCAGTGAATCCCTGTACGATGCCATCCTCTCTATGTTTCTTTGTCAGTATTTTCTGTCGTTTCTACTGAGTATATGTCAAACTACACGCAGCATTGATAAAAAGGCAAAAACTTCATAGTTTCAGACTATGTTGTCCCTTTTTCATGGCTTGCCTCCGTCCTGAGACGCTCTCCTTCCTGCCCTGGAAATGTGTGTACAAGCAACTCAGAGGGATTTCAGGGGCCGTCTGACACTTTCTATAAAGTTCATGTATGAACACGTTGTCACCGACTCTAATCAACATATAAAATGGCCAAGAGGGGTCTCCACTCTATGAATGTAAATAAGGCTCCTAACAGTTGTATAGATACAGACGGTATCAAGGGGAACACCCAGGAAACGCCACATCCGTTTCGCGCTGAGGGGGGAAAACAAACCGCTAGACACAATGCTGAAGGGCTGCTGTGTGCGCTTCTTCATTACAAATAAACTGAAAAATCAAATTCTAAAGTTTTATATTTTACCCAACGGAAGCACAGAGCCGAGTAGGAGAGACGGGAGGGAGGGAGGCGGGAGGACGAGCTTACTCGCCAGTGGGATCCAAAATCCAAACATGTCTGTAGTCAGCACTGCAGCACCCTACAGTTAACTTTAACGATATTTTCTCCTTATCCAAACAGTGTAAGATTGTTTCAGTGGGATCATGAATGTTGGGTTAATAGTTAAAAGGGAAGTGAAATAGATCCCACGTTTTGCAAACTGAGCTTTCTTCACATCACATTTTTCAATAGTTAAAGAATATACAATTTGATAATAGTAAAACTAAAACATGTTATTGTATTCAGTGTTAATGGTCGTCTGGTACAGGGGTACTGATATTATGTTAAGTGTTATTTATCATATCTAAAGCTAATGTGATATCTGGGAACGACACTTCGGGCACTCGTCCAGTATTCTAAAACGTATCGCACAACAATCCCATCCTATTCTGTTCAGTTTATCAATGTATCTTTCTTTGTCAATTGACAGTAATGAATCAATGTGGGACATGACAACTTGTGAGCGCTAGCATCAGAGTTTAAAATCTGCATGTTTGTATTATTGGTAGCTGGGGGAAATGGATCATTTTCCCACTCAGGACGCCCCGCCCCCAACTCTGATGCAACTGTATCTATTGCTGATGCTGACAATGTCATTTAAACACACAAAAACACATTTTTAAAAGGTATCATGGAGTATTTTCAATCCAACCTAAGCAGCAAAATCAGCAGATCCAGACCACTTACATTAAAAAGTGAGAAAAAAAAAAGTTCTCTCTTTGGACAGGACCTAAATCTGTGTGGGTGTTTGTGTGTGTTTGTTTACTATAATGGCCTATCAGTCATGCAGTAAGTGCCTTAGACAGGAAAATGGCAACACCTTGGGAAATCACTTGCCAATATGATTACTGTGAGAGGGCGGGTTAACTTTTTCCATGGGCCGTGCTGTAAATCTGCAGACAGCTGTATAAGTGCTGCAGGGTTGAACATCGTGAGTGGTCCCCCGACCACTCAGGAGTTTCTGATCAATAATGCAGCTTTGGATCCAATGAAGTCATTACCTAATTTGTCATATACTGTACAAAAAAAGTGTGTAACCTGTTTTTATTTGAACTTAAATTTTTTTTTTTTTTTTACCATTTTGCTGATGCAGAAAAATTGTCAAAAATGTAACAAAGTGTGATTAAAACAGGTTTAGAAATGAAATCATGACATGTCATTAAGATGTCCGGTGAAGCCTACGCCTCCCTAAAGAGACTGAAAACGTTGGTTGACAAAACATTCAATGTGTGGGGAATCTCTAACATTGTTCAAATCAATGCATGAGACATATATAAATACATATTTTCCACATCATCTAAGTAGTGACGTCATCTCTCTACCGTCGTCCAGTGCGAGGATATAACAGAACATTGTCAAACACTGCATCTCATTGAACATACTTCACAACTTGATCAAATTCACTAAACAATGCTTCATGTAACTATTACAAACCTTTATAATGCTGTGTTGCTTTACTGTTTTTGGACAGTGTTATGAAATTTAGCACAATTTGCTGCAGATTTGGATGGAAAGCTCCGGACTGTGTGGAACATTTCAGGAAAAAAAAATTGACATTTAATTAATATACTGAATAATATTAATAATAATAAAACTTTTTTGATCTTTTCAGGATGGAAATATTGTTGGTAGTTTCTCAAATGTTAAGTCTTACTAAGTTAGTTCATGAGGGTGTGAATATTGTAGGTTGAAATCACAAGAGAAACTCTCAAGCAGACCATTCTGAAGAACAAAGTATTCTTGCAGTTCTGTTGACTCGGACTTCTGGTATCCAGTATCAGCAGATGGAGCAGGGGTGGGACTAAATATAAGTATCTTATATCAAAATCTAGAACCATAAACATCTTTCAAGGCCAGATGGTGTGCATTTTAAATGCTCATAAATGAAAGGGATTATGTGTCTGTGCACACGATGTATCAGTTTTTTTTATTAAAGAAAGGTGCCTTGGATTCAATAATGTGAACACTAAGAAGAAGGGACTTTGTGTTCAGTAATGAAATGTGCTCATAGGATAGGTGTCTTGCCCAAGGCTTTAGACACTTCATACAGAGACTTCAACATCTCAAAGGAGGCATCATGTAAAGACCATCCTGTCCTACAGGGTCTTTCATAGATTCTCATGACTGCTTTGCAAGTCGTGGTGTGATGACTCAAATCGTCTGACATGGAGGTCGGTTATATTTATGGATCTGTGAGGAGTAGAAAAAAACATGACACACTTTGAGGTGATATAACTCATGAATGTATCAATTGTCCTTTATCTGACTGGCCAAGTGGGCTACTTATAAATTGTGATGGAAATAAAGCTTATTGTATCAAAATTGTAACATTATTTTTGAATTAGTGGCATCATGAGCACTGAAGTATTTCTGTCACAATAATGAAAAGACAGCAATAGTCAGATAGCTGGATTTCCCCTTTTGGACCTGTTAGTTTAGAACTTAAATTATATCTCAACTTTTTATTTTATGTACCAATAGCAGCGATGCAGCACTTTATACAGATACAGTTTATAATCATGACACATTTTATCGTAAAATTCCTTTAAGTTATTGCGCACACTATTTCCTATTCAAGTTTGATAAAGAGCAAACATGGGTTACTTGTGCATTTGCAAAACTACAGTAACATTAAGGTCACTTTTTTATGTTTTCTTGTTTGTTTGCTGATTATGACACTTTCTCTGCACAACTATATCTGTGTCCTTTCATTTAGTTGCATACCATAGCATTCTAACTCTAACCCATGCTTCTGTCGGGGCAAAGGGGTGATCAGGGCTTCAGTCACAGGATACGAAAGATTACAACAATTAGGGAAACTACTTTGAATAATAGCTCCAACATTCCAATATGGCTTAAGACCAATCATGTAATAACTGATCAATATATTTGTATATAACCAGCAGATTTGATCAATGCTAACAAGTATAAATTGTATTTTTTTTATTGTATTTTATTGGTTTTCATCATTCTTTTGGTAGCAGAAAAACTAAATCTTTCTCATGATTTCTTAAAGGGATAGTCATTTTTGTCTCTTTAGACAGTCTGTCAGTATATCACCTACATTAGAATACATTCAGCATCATGTATTGCTGTGGGTTGGGGGGCGGTGAAATATATATTGGCCATGTGAATAGGCCCCCACTCTTAACACATACAACTGAGTCCAAGACAAATTTCCCTTAGGGACAAAAATTGTATCGTATCGCATCGTAACTCTATCTTTTCTTTATTTTTCCCACAGACCATCTTTTTGGTTCTATTTCTTTTTTTTCATTTAAGCTATCACTGGGATGTTGTCTTTTCAATAGATGTCCCCTAACATTTGTAAGGAACAGCCCAGACTTGCTTTAATTCTTAAATGTTTCTACAAAGACACAGTCACATCCTTTAGGAGGCTCACATGAGCAATGGCGTCGCTCCGTAGGCAGGCTCTTAGCTATGTCGCACTTTATCACTGCACTATATGTTTGTTTCAAGTAAGTCAAACATTCCCTTCAGATGTAAAGGAGATGCAACGCTTTGTTTTCTGTTAATCTCAGGATTTCTGTGGCTTTACTGGGTGCAAATACGACAAAGGTGCCTTCTTTCTTATCAGGTCAGCCACACACCTTCATACCACAGTAATGTTTGCTTCAGTGTGGACTTAAAGCATCTAGTGCCACTGGACTGGCACGGTGAGAATGCAATCATCAGCTAAATGATGGCTTTTCCATGGCAACACACCAGCTCTCTACGTCTCATACACTATGCCAGGGCTCATTTCCATGACAACGTTATCTCCACCACAAACAGAGAGCTGCTTCAACTTCAATTTAAAACCAGCCTACTGCTTCTGAATGCCTCCCTGTTTCCCTGATTTGGCCAAGAAACTGAAACAAGAGAAAGTTTGCTAATGTAATGACCGGCCTCATGTACACACACACACACAGGAACATGCACACACACACACACACACACACACACACACACACACACACACACACACACACACACACACACACACACACACACACACACACATACACACAAAACAAAAACCCAGGTTAAGTTACAAGCCTCCCACCCCTACCACCCCTCAAGCATAAAGCACTCTCTCTACACACACACACATTATACACACATTGTGACGTGTGTGTTACCTGGCCAGCAGTGATACAGTCAGTGAAGGCACTCCTTTTGGAGAAGAACGTAAGGAGCTGCTGCCAGCGAGAGGAGGAGGAGGAGGGAGCTGAGGAGGCGGGAGAGGAGGTGGAAGGGGAGGAGGTGTGGGGAGGTGCTAGCTCCTCTGAGGAGCCCCTCTTAGGTCCCGGCTTCTGTTTGACTCCTAGTCCCGCCCCTTGACCGCCGGACCCCCCGCCTACTCTGGCGCTTCGGGGGTACAGAGTGTTGTTTCCGAAAATATAGTTCATCTTCTCTGCGGTCTGTTCCTCTTAGACAGACGAGTTCATGTTGTAGCGCTTCTCCACTGCTTCATCTCCAGTTTCTCTCCTCCGTCACTCTGCTCTCTCTCTCTCTCTCTCTCTCTCTCTTTCTTTCCCAAAGTGTTGTTGTCAAACACACAGTCCAGCACTCCCTCTTCTTCTGCAGTGGATTTTGTTGCTATTTTTTTTTTTTGCTAATTTGATCTCCTCTTCTCTTACTATTATCTCTTTCTTTTCTCTTCAGCTCCCTCAGGAGTAAGGAGTGAGCAGCTGGTAGATTGGGAGATGAGGAGGAGGAGCTGGAGGAGGAGTTGGAGGAGAAGGTAGAAAGTCCCGAGCAGGTAGACAGAGTCCTCGTGGGGTTGAAGCATTAGTCGTTCAATCAGGGTCGCTGTACATCCAACCAGTGGTTAATCCATCATCCCATTTGTCATTGTTGTCCATCCGTTTTTCCATCATCCCATCTTCTCTCTAGCCGGGAGAAATATCCAACATCCTCCTCTCTGGCAGTCCAAAATCTCCTATCTTCAGCTCCTCTCTTCAAAAGAGAGTGAGGGCGAGCGTGGGCCAAGCAAACGACAGGATATGAGGATTGATTATTAGAGGGAGTTCACTCTTTCTCTCTCCACCCCACCTCTTCCTCCCTCCCTCCCTCCTGTCCAAGGAGATGACCAGTCAATCTCCCTTCTGTCACTGTGTGCGCTCCCATTAAATATGGAAGGGAGACAGAAGGGAGGGATGGATGGAAGGAGGAAGGTGGAAGGATGCAAGCGAGGAGGAGGAGGAGAGCATCTGAAGTAGGTGGATGGTTGGAAGAATCATTCTGCAACTCTTCTGTTTTCTCTCCTCCCCTCCCTCCTACATCTGTGATGTCGCTCCAAGTCTCCCTCTCTCCTCTCGTCTCTCTCGCTCAGTACAGTACATTTTTCAGTCTCTCTCTCTCTCTCTCTCTCTCTCTCTCCCCTTTTTCTTTTAACCCACCCACGCCCACACCCACCTCCTCTCTCCCCCTCTCTCTTTTTGTCTTTCAGCAAATTGTCTTCTCCAGTCTTTTAATGGAGCTGCAACCTGAAGCCTCTCTCTCCCTCTCTCTCTCTAACTGTCAGATATCATTACTGGTACAAGCCACGCCCCCAACATTCTAGACAGCCAATGACATGACAGAGCCCCCTTACTCCAAACATACGCACACACACACACACACACACACACACACACACACACACACACACACACACACACACACACTAAAACATGATGCCTGTTGCAGGTTATGCAGGAGACCAAGTTTACCGACACAGAAGAAGAAATCGAATGCTAACGGTGGCTAGACAGATAACAAGATGGAAGTGTGTATGTGTGTGTAGGTGTGCAAAGGTGTGTGTGTGAGAGTGTGTGTGTGGGAGAGACAGAGAGAAGCAGAGTGAAATAAGAGAAAGACGTTCACCCAGTTTCGAAGTAACAACAATACACTCTAAAGGACGGTACCAACAGGTCTGCTACTATTATGTGTTAGTGTGTGACTGTGAGTACATGCATGAATCAGCTGGTAGTTTTTTATCTACGTATGTGTGTGTGTGTGTTTATGTGTGTGTGTGTGTGTGAGATAGAACTTCTCCTGAGGCTGATTCCAGACACTGCAGCACCAAGCGCTCCCACACACTCTCTCTCATGATCACACACACAAAAACACACACACATGCTCACACATAAGCAGACGTACACACACAACTCCAGAATGGAAAACAACAGGCTGTTGCTGGGCACTGACTGAGATGAAAGGGAAAGGGAAGACAATAGGAGAGGAGAGGAGAGGAGAGGAGGAGAGGAGGAGAGGAGGGGAGAGGAGAGGAGAGGAGAGGAGAGGAGAGGAGAGGAGAGGAGAGGAGAGGAGAGGAGGAGAGAGGAGGGGAGAGGAGAGGAGGAGAGAGGAGGGGAGAGGAGAGGAGAGGAGAGGAGGGGAGAGGAGAGGAGGGGAGAGGAGAGGAGAGGAGAAGAGGAGAAGAGGAGAGGAGAAGAGGAGAAGAGGAGAGGAGAGGAGGGGAGAGGAGAGGAGAGGAGAGGAGAGGAGAGGAGGAGAGGAGAGGAGAGGAGGAGAGGAGAGGAGAGGAGGGGAGGGGAGATGAGAGGAGAGGAGAGGAGAGGAGAGGAGGGGAGAGGAGAGGAGGGGAGGAGAGGAGAGGAGATGAGAGGAGAGGAGAGGAGAGGAGAGGAGAGGAGGAGAGCGGAGAGGAGAGGAGAGGAGAAGAGGAGAGGAGGAGAGCGGAGAGGAGAGGAGGAGAGGGGAGGAGAGGAGGAGAGGGGAGGAGAGGAGGAGAGCGGAGAGGAGAGGAGGAGAGGGGAGGGGAGGAGGAGAGGAGAGGAGAGGCGAGACGGCTAGGCTAGCAAATGTCCTCCCAGCATCCCTAAAGCATGACTTAAAGGCCTGGAGGCTTTAGCATGCACTGGAATAGCTAGCCAGGCTTGAAGCTAGGTCGATCATCGATTACAGTCTGACTGACGATGCAGTTATGATCCCACTACAACAAACTAATCTGAGGCTTTTCAGCCATTTCATAGCATCTTAGTCATAAATACAGTTAGCCTACATCCACTGATAGCCTCCCTGAGGATTAGCCAGGTGGAGCAAGACCCCTGTCACAGCTTCATCCTGTGTTTCCTTGGGAACTGTCTCTATGGCAACAGCTTTCAGAGTCCTGAAATACACCTGGCACTGGCTGACTAATGTGTTGTTTATTGTGGTCTTAAAAGATGTCACTGGGACTTTCTAATGTTTATTTATTTACTTAACAAGAAGAAAGCTGTCTCATGTCTGACAGGAGGAGGGTGAAAGTGAATATCCAGGGAAACGTATCTGTAAACTAGTCAAGACCCCCTGACCGAGCTGCTAAAAGAATACTGAGGCTACAGACAAAACCAGTCTTAATGTAACTAGTTGCTACTAACATTTCAGTATTTCCTCGTGGAGATTGTCACAGAACAACATGGAAAGCTTTGGGTAAAATACAATTGTAGCAGACAGCCTTTTAATTCCCATTAGCTGTGCTTAGCTAGAGAGTTTATTTTATATTGAATTACAATGTTACAATTGGCTTGTTAAATTCTTAGCCCAACAGAGAAAGCAGTTTTCCCTAAAAAAACCCAAAAAAACCAGAAGAAAAACAAACCATGATGAAGCGACTAGACACACTTGTTGCTCCTTGAGGGTTTACCTAAGCTAAATGCTAACATCAGGGTCTCACATGCACACAATCGTGATGCTAACGATCATGCTAACCATGGTGATCATTTCAAAGAAAATGTGTATCGTGTTCACCCTGCTAGTTTAATCCTGTGTTTACATTTTTGAGTTGTAACTAAAGACAAAGAGCAGCTGAGGCTGAAATGAAATTTGAAACATACAGTATAAATGATCTTAAAGGTGGAAGTAGAGGAACAGTTAGCTGTGCACAAAAGCTGATGTCTGTTCTACGTTTATTGGTAATCATTGCGTGGTAGAATACTAGCTAAATGTATCTTCTTTAACCATAGACTGTAAATATGAATGGATAGAGCCTGAGTGATGTCACCCATCTGTTACTGCAGGGAGCTTTGGAGTCCCATCGATCAGTCAACCTAACCACGGGCTCTGTTACACAGCGCCTGTCTGTCAATCAGGTCAACTATGACCCTTATTTTAAACAACGCTTATCCTTCATAGAAATAAAAACGGATGAGTTATGAAAAAATGATCCAATCGAGACATGTAGTAATTAGACGTATTTCATTTTTTGAACCAGGCTGTAAACTTAAACTTAATTTCTTCTGTAAAAACATTCTTTTTTTGAATGGGTGTGTATGTGACTTCCAAAGTTTCTGCAGCCAGCCTCAAGTGGACCCTCGACAAACTGCACGATTTTGAAGGATGAGCTTAATCTTTCCACACCGCTTGTCTTTAACACACTCTCTCTAAACAACACAGCTGCAGTCTGAAAACTATACGGCTGCAGATCACATCATGAATGCAACCTGCTCTCCTGATACAGCAAGGGGAAAAAAAAACAATATCAATCATGCTAGCAGGGTAGGGGCACAGTAAGAAGCTATCATCGTAGCTCGCATGATTTACAAGTGGAAGCATGTCATCAGCATCTGCCAGTCATTCCCTACAGTAAGTGTGTCAGCAGCTAGCCACCGTAACAAATAGTCAAATACAAGGACATGTCTGCTGACACAGCAACAATCCACTGACACACTGGCCACATTACATTCAACCCTGCCTTTATAAGCCTCTCTCTCTCGCTCTCTCTCTCTCTCTCTCTCTCCAGTCAAATGTCAGTGAGTGAATGCCAGCTGTATTAATATTTCAGGACCAATTAAATAAAAGCACACATCATGCATGTTTAATGTTCAACTGCTGAGAAAGCCAACATTGCCCTCACATCCTCCACAGGTAGGCCGGGCTAATGATAGCTTAGCATACAAAATGCAGTGTTCAATGATTTGCTCTTTCTCCTGCCCTGGCTGTGGTCCCACCACAAACTGACCCACAACCTACAGCATTTGAAGTCCCTGTGTATAAGGCTCGTCTGTCTAGACCTGCTGGCACAGTCACCCAGTGACAATGCATTTTGTTAGGATATAAAATATAGTAGAGACCTCATTCTTACTCAACTTACTATTGAGAGTATTTACTTATTTGTTTGGACGAGCTGTAGAAGCAGCTATATGTTGAATACAAACACTCTTTGGTGTCCTGTCATACTGAATCAGCTCACCTTTAACTTTAAAATGGCTTTCAATGAAACCATAATAAATATCAGATCTGTGTCCCATAAAGGGAGGCTGAAGCAGCTAGAAGTGCTGTAAACCAGACGCCATACAGATCTATACTGCAGTCCACTCCAGTCGTACCTAACCATTTTGGCTCCTCCCCAGCCTGTCCATTAGATCCCTTCAGTTTCTGGTAAGGCTCATTTTAAAGAGCTACATCAGGCTCCCCTGGTAAATACCGTGCATATGGAGTAGACATAAAGCACTGCAGAGCAAGTAAAGCACTGGCTAGAGCACAAGGAGCTTCTCAATCAGCCAGAACAAATATTAATCCTCTTAGATCGTGTTTGTGGGTGGGCTGGCTGGCTCTATTCCTTAGCTGTGCAGTACAAATTGTTCTCAACAGTTTGATACAAGGAAACTTTTAGCAATAATTTTATGGTGAAAGTGGAAACAAAATGTGTGTTTCAATGCTTAAGGAGTAGACAGACAAAGATAGAGACACGCTGTGACCACAGTGGAATGTTTAACACTTAAAGAGAGAGACATTTGTTGATGAGGACATGTTTGCAGTCGGCTCGTCTTTCACAATGCTGAAGGAACAGTTGTCGGCTCTTTTTCGTTGCCTATGTCCTAAATAGCAATACCAACGGAGTAAATAAATAATCAAATATGTTGTAATGGAATCCAATTTCACTTTTACCTATTGGTTGATGACTAAATACTGTCTGAAGAGTTTGTGATTTTGACTATTTCCATCATGTTGTTTTTGGAGCCACATTGTTATATTTCTTGTTGCAGATCTGTTTCTCTCTATCTCTCGCTCTCTTTCAGGATATCCTTCTGTCCATCTTTTCAACGCCCAACACAGATGCGGCAGATGGCTGTTCAACATGAGTCTGGTTGTGCTTGTGGATTCTGCCTGATAAAAAGGAGTTTTTCAGGGCACCTGTGGCCTGGTGGTCTTTTGCATGCCCCATGTACAGTTCAAAGAGGGCAGCTCGATTAGAATCCAACCTGTGGCTCCTTTGGCGGATACCATTCCCCACTCTGTCTTTGTCTCCCTGATTTCCGACTTTATCCACCGTCCTGTCTCTCTAATAAAAGCACTAAAATAAGTGTAAAGTGCCTTGAGATAACATTTGCTTTGAATTTGTTACCAAACAAAAACATATTGATTGATTAAAGTTATTTTGTAGGCCTTTAACTTTAAGCCTTAAAATAATATTAACAGCTCTAATAAACATTCACTCCGGTATGTTTGTCATGAAAAGGGAGAAGAGCTATAAAGACAATAAACCTTTAAAACACCGGGCTGTAATGTTGTTTAAAACTGCTGTAAAGTTGACTTGGGGCTCACTTTGTTGCCAGTCTCATGTGCAATTGTGGGAACTGCAGTTTTTGTCACTTTGGTACTGTTGTAAAAAAAAAAAAAAAAATGTTTTTAACATAA
The DNA here is from genome assembly GCF_963584025.1 of Labrus mixtus. Classification (NCBI taxonomy): domain Eukaryota; kingdom Metazoa; phylum Chordata; class Actinopteri; order Labriformes; family Labridae; genus Labrus; species Labrus mixtus. The sequence goes on along the minus strand of NC_083614.1, from coordinate 29,916,499 downwards.
GTAAATTAAAGAAACCATTTCAGCTCTAAACACAATATACAGTAAGAAGAGTAGTACAGTAGCTGGTTTAATAAACCTCAAAGCCTTACTGACTCTTGATTTCCATTACTGTATCCACAGGAGGGGGAGAGATTCACTAGGGAGGAGTGATTTTGCTGACTGACAGCTTGGTTAAAATCCAGCAACAAATCTGCCCCCCTCTCTCTCTGTGTCTGTCTGCCTGTAATTCTCTCTTTTCCCATCTCTTGCTGCTCCCTGGCCCTCACAGTCTTTGCTTCCTTCCTAATTATCTGCATTAGCTTAATGACTAAGAGGCACTATAGGGTCTCTGAGTGGACTGTATGTGTGTCTGGTTGTTTGTGTGCTACAGAGAAAAATGCAAGTCATTTTTAACCGTCTCTCCTCATCCAGTCACAGCAGTACATATAAATTTTGTCTGAGGTGTAGTCTCAGCAAAGTCAATGATACTGCTGCAGTGGTGGCTGTTTTTTCCTCTTCAGTCTACCTTAAACTGTTCAACTTATTAGTCAATGCTCTTAACAATAAGCCCTGCTATTTCATTTACTGACTCACTTCAATAACAATATTCAGTCATTCAGTCATGACGCCTTCTATTAACCACTTTGATGAATTCAGTTCAAGTCAGATCTTTCATAAAGGAAACACACACAATTGTTTTATTCCTCTGCCTCTACTGCCTCCTGCAGTTTACAAACTGCCACTGCATCCAAACTAAATCTACCAGGGTGGATGAGAAGAGGAAACAGTTCTCTAATCTCGTCCTTTCTGTTTCTTCCTCATAAACATTATTTCTACAGACTAGTCCAACAGGGAATATGGACAAAGACTACATAGTGGAACACTTAATATTTAATTTCTGATATGTTTTGATCTTACTTAATTCAGTATTAAGTAAAGTTGGAATTATAAATGGGTAAAATACTTGTGTTTTTCCAAACATCCTGAGCATTAGCATGCTGCGATAATGTGCTCCTGACTTACAGCATGAAGTTCAAAGAGCAATATAAGCTGTGTTTGGGTTCTGGCAAGACAAGATACGTGTGTCAGAGGTTTTTAGGGTGAATATATTTATGTAAAATTATTTAAAGAAGAGTGAGCATGCTGCAGAACAGGTTTAAAGATGCTACAAACAAGTGTTTAACCCTCAGGGTGGTGAGCATATCCTTAGAGGGTGCAAACAAAGCACACACTGCACATACATTGTCTTACACTTGTTGATTGCTTCTCTTAATTAAACCGCAAAGCCTCTAACCATGATGTAAGAGGATATTAAAAAGCCTCCCTTCCTAATGTGGCAACATTTTTAAGAATATAAATGGAAATTCTTTTTTTCCATAATTTTCACTACTGCTGAGATCTCTGACCCTTTAGCTCCATTTGCACAGAGGATAAGTGTCCTATAAACAATTTACTGATGCTAAAAATAGTTGTACATGAGGTGGAAGTTGTTGTAGGATGCTGTGTATTTCAACCAACAACTCCCACAGATTCAGAAATCTTAGCCAATCTGCATAACTCAAAAACACAAAAAATAAACCAATTTAAAAAAAATAAGAACTGCATGCTCATATAACGTAGGCCTCAGAGACAAAACAACGTCTAACAACCAACAACATAACACCAAAGAACAAAGCTAAGAGTGCATGCGACGGGCGGAGAAGCAGGGTTACCTGGTAGTAGGCGTGGCTTTGAGGATAGAGGGAGGAGAAAGGCGGGGCTGGGACTTCGTTCAGCCTCTCTCCCTCTGGGTGAGGCCACGCCTCGTCATCATAGGGAACGTCAGGAGATTCTACCTACGATGTACAGACAGAGCTCAGCACCGCACAAAATACAACGTGGACTGCACTTTTTTTTTTTTTTTACACAGGTTAGGATACTAGTTTTCACAACGCAAAAGGAGACAAAGCACAAGACTCTTGTCCGTGCAAAGAACCAACTCTAAAGTCCCGGGCCTTCATATATCAAGAGTGCATTGAAATGGTTTCTGTCTTATGAATAAAATGTTGAATAAGTACAAACAAGTCTGCATTTATCAAACATGCGCACACCTATTGTACACATACATAATCAGTGTGTATAAATCCCTAATGTGCTTTAACCAGCATGCTCGCTGAGTCTACAGATGTATTTGTCAGTAGTGTTCAGAAACGCCTCCAATATACCATGTTCGATAAGAACACAGCCCTTTTAAAACCATGTGAATAGTCTCATCCCGTCACCGAGATGATGGCAAAGAGAAGACATTCAGCGCTCTCGTCAAACACTAACTCTCTGAAAATGCACTCCATGAACACGTGGTTTGACAAATCTTCCAATAAGGCAGATGAGCCATGACACTACATATTAAACAGCTGCCAACATACCAATTAGGTAATACCTCTGTTTCATTATTAATCAAATGTTTTTTTCATTTAAGGAAACTTGGAACTTGTGGATTTTCTAAAGCCTGGAGTTTTTTAAATGGTAAAATAAATGTAAAAAAAAAAAAAGAAGATTTACACTAGATATTATGTATGCATGGACTATTCAAATATTTATATGATTTTTTGAGAAGAAACACAAAAGTGCACTTAGGAAGAAAATCCAGGGAGCGAGAAGCCGGAAATGATAGAGTGTGTGTGGGTGTGTGTGTGTGTGAGTGTGAGTGTATTTGTGTGAGAGAGAGTGAGAGAGAGACAGGGGAAGGAAGAGAAGGGAACATGTACATGGGGAGACCAAGGTGGCAGGTCCATCTGTCATACAAAAGCATGCCAGACCCGGCACCTGTGGCCATTTGGGAATGAGGAGTTCTTTAAATAGACCTGCATACCCAAACATACCAGCATGCAACAACACATAAAGGATTCTCACCACAGACTTTGTATCATCAGACAGGTGATGAGCACATTAATATGATCTGAGTGATGATGAAGGTGGTGTTGTGATGTGAGTGAGGATATCAATGACCATGAAGTGGAGATGAAGCTCACTCAGGGTGTATTGATGGCTTCTAACAAGTGATACAATCGAAATCTCTTAAGCAGTTCTCCCACATTTACTGCAAACTGATCCTGTACACTAAACATGGATACCTGTATTATATCAAGTAATAAATTAATTACTTTTTTGGCATTTAATGTAAGGAGAAACACAAAAAGAACTATATACAATACACAGTGAGATAAAGGCGTTAACCACAAGGTGGAGCTACACAACAGCATTTCTCCCATTACAGGAACAAAATTGAAAAAGCTTCGGTCATGTCCGAGGCTTTTTCTGGCAGACTGGACTTGGGTGAGTGAGTGACAGCTGAGGCATCACAGAGACAAATGAATGACAGCGCATAAATACTTGGAAGTGACACACAAACACATACAGAGAGAGCACACACTGCTCAGCTCCAACTGCCTGCAGGGTGCTGAGGGGCTCGTCGTAACTCACCCAACAAGCTACTACTGCCAGCATATGAGTGGGTTTGATAATACTCATGGTTTAAATAATACAGTAACGGAAAGTCATTCATGTCAAGATTTTGAAATTATGACATTTGAATGGAGAATGATACACGGTAGAAAAAAAGAGACGGCTTAAAACTAAAAAAATTAAAAGATATTATTAAAATGTTTTGTGTCTACTGTTTTAAAATCACTGCCAATCTTTTGTGTTGTAAAAAAAACTGAGGTTTATATCGGGGAAATGACGGAGAATCTGCAGGAGAAACCTTCTTTACTACTGTAATTTAAAGCGGTAGTAAGTCATTTCATGTTCCTAATTTGCATTTTCTTCTGCTGTTGAATTGACTACGGACCATTATTATATGAAACCAGACACCGATAAAACCTACAATTCAGCGAGGAGTAATGTAAAAATAAGAGTTAACGAAAGATAGCAGACATAATGCAGCGTAATGAGGTGTGTGTTGTTCAGTGTGTGTACATGCAGAGGGGAAACCAGTGTGTGATTGGATGGGAATATGGGAAAAAGGGGTTTTTTGTGTGTGTGGTCAGAGCAGTGAGAGCACAGTGATGCAAGCAGTAATCTGCAGACAGATACAGCCCAATCAAGCAAAATAAAAAGATTTCCAGGCTAAAGCTGAGCGACTATGAGTGTGTGTGAGCGAGAGATAGAGGGGGAAAAAGAAAGAGAGACAAAGAGAGAGAGAGAGAGAGAGGGTGAGCCAGACGGACGCAGACTGAGTGCAGAACAGAGATAGGAATGGGCCTCATTACTAAGAAATGGGACAAGCGTTCGACTGAATCCCTGCATGCACACCATTCTGCAAAAGTATTCTCCTGATACAAAGAAAGGCTCTGAGCATGAAAGCAATTTCAGGACAGTATCCTTGACTTCTAAGTACTTTTATAAAGGGCCTGTCTAATTCTGGAGCTGTATTGAAAGAGGTCCCGCCACTTCTGTCAGCACTTCAACTAATAAAAAGGAGGTGTCACTGCCACCTTGAAAAGCACCATGCATGCACAGCCATCAAAGACAGAAGCTTGGACTTGTTTGGAGACAGAAGTCTGAATAAATCACTTCACATGAGACTTAAAGTTTAACACTGAGTTTAGCTAGATACGGACATGTCACCTTTTCAGGACCTATGACCATTTTCATTTCATCTTGTCTTCATTATAATTTTGCGTGTTAGCTAGCTAAAAAAAAACATTTAGTCATTTAATTCAAATATATGAAGTTTGTGATCAAATTATTTACCTTAGCGTAGCATTCAAAGAGAAAATACAAAACATAACCATGTCTACAAGAAGTTAATATCACATGATACTACTTTGAAATAGAAATTGCATTTCATGGGTGTATTACCGCCCAGATAACTTTATATAATAGACATAGTCCATTTTCAACGTTGACATACAGAGATTGTAAATGAACATACTGTATCTGGCAAATTACTTAAAACTCTTCATGAAATTTTCCATGAAATGATGTGACAACACATTTGTGACAATTTCAGTTATGTGACATAATCTGAACAATAACTTGAAGCATGCCCGTGGTTCTGATGGTCATGTTCAGGCACTTAATGAAGGTGGAAAAAACACTCTTTTAAAATACAGAAAAGCACGACAACCACTTCTTCTCGGCTGATACTGTCTCATATAATTATCTGTTTATGGCAGCTGATACTGATAAGAAAATATTATTAACCATTCGCTTTCATCTGACAAGCGTACGGGGCCAATGGTCAATATCTCAGGGCGTTCTGCACCAGTGATAAACCAGATAACCAAAACGTTTTGGCTTTGACACTTCTTCTGTCCAAGTGTTGTTGTGTTTCAGATGCAAGAGTGAAGATTGAGTTGAGACATGGTGTATACGACCAGATTGGATTTATATCCAGACATGTGTTTATAGAGAATAACTACATTTGATGTAATTGTCATGCGGTGACAGCTGCACAGCATTTGAACTGTTCTGGGATTGCATTATGGACAGTAGTTCGGCCATTTTTGCTCTCTAAACATATTATTTTCTTGCTGACTACCTTTCCTTAACCCACTTAATTTGTCTTTCTATCAAACTGTCCAAAAACCTTTCGAAATCTCAGTCCTTGCTTGTTCCTTCTCACAGCATTTTTAGAATCAAGTCAGAGCTTGTGCTGCAGAGCAATTTATCTGATGTCTTCATCTTTTATTTACTTCAGCATCTTTTTCTGCACTATGGTGTAAAGGAAAAATCTAAGTTAGAAACTGACAACATGGAAGCCAACACAATATAACCTGGATACACAGCGTGTCTAGTTACATGTAGACTTCATCAACAGTGACTTAAAGGCTGAGAAACAAAACGTTTATTACAGTATTTATTTAACCAATGACCACAATCTCTCCCTTTTCTTAACCAAAGAGCTTTTGATGCCATTACATAACCACATGAGGGATTCTCTCTCTCTGGTGTGAAAGTAATGCGTCTTGCACGTAACCATCAAACATATCTCATGCTGAACTTACATTTCCCTCTAAATAAAACTGTCAAAACACAATCGTGATATTCATGCAGGACTGACATTTGATCTTAAGACAAGACAGAGATAAAAAATTGAAACAAAGTCGTAATTTGTAACACTCTTCTGCTGCTGGTAGAAGGATGTTTACTATATTAATAATTTGTAAACATGGCAGGAAAACTTTGCCTTCTTTTCCATTATGATCAAAACTGTAACTAAAGTTCAATAATGCATGAGTAGGCTTTAAAAATGTATGAGTTCAAACATGATTCAACAAGCTTTTTGGGCTGAACAATAAAATCCACTAAAGGTTTCATAGAACAGCAGCAATATCAGGCCCGAGCACACAGCGCTCACCAGAGTCACTTTGACATGTGAATGACAGACACACACAATGCGCCCAGAGCCATGTGTGTGTGCGTGTGTGTTTCCAAAACACAGACGGACAGGTAGACAGCACATGTGATAGGGAACAGATTGAACAGATGTAAGTATAACAGACAGGCAACATGTGTGTTTGGGGGATGTTTTTGTGTACTGATGTAGAGCTGAATTCACAGAGGCAGTCGGTTACCTGAGCGGGTGTGACGTGTGTGTGCGTGACGTATCCGTGAACGTGTTGAATATGAGACAGCTGCCGCTCCGCCACCTGCACCAGCTCTGCACCCCGCAGGTCACTGTGACGGCCCAGAGATCCGTCCCTCCCAAGCGATCGGTCCCTTTCCCTATCCATTGTCCCGATGTAGCCTCCTCCCTCTCTCCTCCATGTTGACCCCTCCCTCCCTAAAGTCCCTCCATCCCTCCCGAAAGTCCCTCCGTCCCTCCCCGAAGTTCCTCCATCCCTCCCGAAAGTCCCTCCGTCCCTCCCCGAAGTTCCTCCATCCCTCCCGAAAGTCCCTCCGTCCCTCCCCGAAGTTCCTCCATCCCTCCCGAAAGTCCCTCCGTCCCTCCCGAAAGTCCCTCCGTCCCTCCCGAAAGTTCCTCCGTCCCTCCCCGAAGTTCCTCCATCCCTCCCGAAAGTCCCTCCGTCCCTCCCGAAAGTTCCTCCGTCCCTCCCGAAAGTTCCTCCGTCCCTCCCGAAAGTCCCTCCGTCCCTCCCGAAAGTCCCTCCATCCCTCCCCAAAGTCTCTCCATCCCTCTCTAAAGTCCCTCCATCCCTCCCCAAAGTCCCTCCATCTCTCCCCAGGGTCCCTCCATCCCTCAGCTCTCTGGCTACTCCCATTGGGTGCTGAAGGCAGTGGTGTTGGTGGAGTCTTGGGGCACCTGGTGACGCCCCTTCTTCTTCTTGACACCGATACTTCTACAAGTTGAAAGAAGGAGGGGGAGGAGGCGAGGAGAGGAAGCCGGATGGTAAACAAGTAAAGGAAATGTCAAGGAAAAAGAGGACAGACATGGTTGGGAAGCAGTGGGAAAGAACACAAAGAAGAAAGAGCTTAGTTCAGAGGAAGAAAAAGATTCAGTCAGGCTGGAAAGAAGAAGGGATTAGTGCATATCTGCAAAGAAACATGAAAGAGCACAGCATAGCATGTATGCACATGTATGAGTGTGTTTGCATGTATGCATGTGAAATTAGATGTTTTTATCGTCCACATTCTGTCAGTAAGCACCGTGCTCACAGCCAGCATGGAGGTCATTTTTTCCGGAGCTTTCTGCTTCATACATACTGTATGTGAACCCACACAAACACACTTGAATAATACAAACAAACACACACATTGCACTTGACAAGTTTTGGGGCAAAATGAGCAGCACAACTGAATTAGGACAGTGAGAGAGAGACAAGCCTTCCTCTGGGATTCTCCTCCTCGTCTAGCTTTGCCTTCATCATTTTTTCCTTCTCTCTTCCACATCTCTCACTCGCTCTACAGTAAGTCTCGGTGTTTTTCCTCTCGCTCTCGTCTCCTTCCCCGTTCCCACGCGCTGTCCCTCGCTTCTCTTCATCTTTTAAAAAACATTCTCTAATGCTTTTTTTCTGCTTTACTGGACAGAGAGTACAGTGGTGAGAGTCAGTGAAGCTGAGAACGGGAGGGACAAAGAGTTCCTAAGTTTATTTTTGAATAAGTCATTGTTTCATGGTGTGCAAGGACGACCCTGAATGTAATATTAAAATGCAAAGGGACACGCACTCCTTCCAGGAAGCGCAGTGACAAGGTGAATCCAAGTAAAATCCCTCATCCCTCATTCATGTGCCCTTTTAAATGTGTTCCAATTATCTGATAAAGAGCAACAGACACGTTTGAAGAGGATTTTTAAAGCCTCCAGACAAATGAGATTCTTTGATCATATCAACACTGAGATAACAGCGTCATTTCGGCTAAGGCACACAGCTAATAAAAAGCATATAGTCACGTTACAACCAATCTGAGTGCAGTATAGACTCTCTGTCAAAGTATTGCAGGTATTGGACCAATGGCTTGTCTTGGGTCTAAGGTTAAAGGGACATTTAACACCTAATGAAAGTGAGGGTATGCCCTGTGCGAAAAGCCTATTTAAAGGATTTGGAGCACTAATGTGGAAAGGTTAATAGGCTGCTAGCTGCATGTTAGCCTCATTTAAGAGGTGAACACTGACATGGAGAGTTGCCCGAGTTGAGAGGCTTTTTACACCATAATAACAGAGACTGTATAGAGGATGCAGCCACTGAATTTACACATTTGTTTGTGGAGAACCATTTTTAAGTCTCAAGTTTGTCCTTCTAGCTGTTGCTTTTTAAAAAAACATTTTAACCAGAAGTGACCATATTTGGCAGAGTGGTAGCGAGTGTTGTATTGTAGCACTTTACCCATATTGACAGGCCATGCAGTAGTGACTTGTCAATCAAAAGGTAGTCTGTCATTCTAAGGCAGGGGTGTCCAAAGCGCGGCCCTTGAGGGGATTTTTTGCAGCCCGTGACTTCAAAATAAAGAATCAGAAGATTTTGGCCCGAGGCCTTGATTAAGATTGGCACATTATCTTATTTTTCTTTTTCATGTTAACAAGGGCTGAACAATATTCCTAAAATAGAAAATGTTCAGTAGCATGTATGTTGTTGTTTTTTAAATCTACAGCTTTTACTATTTTCCACATTTTTTTGTAAACTATGAAAAAAAACATATGCAAAGTTTTTGCAAACAAGCGGACTGTTGTTTAACCGTTTAATGACCTGAACTAAATGCAGAAAGCTTTTCCACGTTACAGGCTCGATTCTGAGAAAAAAAAACAAATAAAGTAGAACGAAGAAATCAAAATATTTGATTTCCTTTTATTAAAGGGTTTCTGTAGCGAGCCTTTTGATTCTGATCTACAATTATATTTTAAAAAACAAAACCTGTGGCCCGCGAGCGATTCTAACACGACAATTTTGGCCCGCAAGAAAAAAAGTTTGGACACCACTGTTCTAAGATATACTCTGTAATCAATGAACATTTTGCTCTGAACTTTACTCTGGAACCTAAATTACAAATTAAACATCACGCTGTAGAAAAGAAGACTTGAATCTGGCAAATCAGGCCGAAACAGGAGAGAAATAGAGTTCCTTACCAAACTTTCAACAACTGGGCTTCTTTTGCTGTGTTTACTTTTTACTGGTTTAATGTACTTCCATGTTGGCTATAACCAAGGTTCTGTGTTTGGTGTGTTTGTGCAAAATATATACAAACCTAGTGATATTAAAACAAGTGCTTTAGCAAACATGGGGGAAAAAGTCAGGGAAAAAGTGTTATAATGGGATTTTTTTTTTTTTGCCATCATCCAATTGGGGACGGTCATCTCTTTTTCTTTCAGTCTGAATTATTTTTTGTTGTTAAAACATTTCAATGTGTGCTCTTCTTTCTTTTCTTTTAAAAAAAAAATCTATTGCATTCAGAGTTATCAGCGAGTGATATCAGTTGGACCTTTCCTGGATTTAGCAAGTCTCTCTCCAGTCTGTGTCTATTCACATTATCTATTATTATATTATTATTATTATTATTATTAGCACATTATTATAAGCACAACGATATGGGACACAAAACTGACGATGCTCCTGTACTCAATCTTAAGAAGTAAGAAATGTAATCCAATTGAGCCTGATGAATTGAACACAGTGACATTTCTGAAATGTAATCTTTATGCAGCAGACCCTGAGATCTAATATGTTTTGTTGACTGTATAATCTCAGGAAAACCTACTGGCTACTGAGATTTTCATTTTATTCTGACAAACAGTAATTACATTATCGCCTTGTCCATTTGTTTTTTGGTCATGAACCGGTGAAAAAGGTGCTAAAGGAGAAGGGAGACCCAGAGAGGAAGAGTCTTTTTTTCTTCCTTCACACAAATGAGAAATGAACGACATGTACGTATGTTAGGAAATGTACTTTTCATCAATAGCCTCTGCATTGTCTAGCAGGATTTGTGGGCCATGCAAAGGCTGCAGGTCATGCCAGAAAGGCAGCCTTTCTGAACTGGAGTACAAGTCCGCTATCACACAGAAACAGCCTGCAGCAACAGAGAAGAGATGGATGTACTCCCCCTGCAGAGAGCCACACAGCCACACAGTCAGTCCATTTAAAATGACATTTGACCTATTGGCATGTCATCTCTGTAGGTAGCCAACAGAAGCCGACCTTCCTGCAATCACAAGCCCACTGTGGGGACTGGTACAAGGTGGTCTATTTCATAAAGGTTACCGGGGTTAGAAGTGGCCTCAGGTCAGGGTTAAAGGTTCAGATAAAGGTCAGGTATGTGCCATCATGGTGACAGGATTGGCAGGCTTCCAGGGAATGGATGAAAGTCAATATGTCCTATTTAACTACTTGTATTTAACTACAAAAACCAGTGTGCCTGTGTGATTTCTCATTCAGCTCCCTCCTGTTTCTCTGAATCAGTAACTACACAGCCTGCAGTCTTAATTAAACCTCCTTCCCAAGAGAGACATTTAGACGTTTTGTTCTCAGGCCCAGACTGTTGAAAAACATTTCTATTGGTATTTTCCCCGTCATGAGTATTTATGTGAAAGAATGTAATGAGGATGTTCCCAAATGTGTGCTTTAAAAGAAATGTGAGAATGGGTGTTGTGGTGTTGCCCGTTTTAGCCTCCTATGTCTTCTAGTGTAATTCAAGGTTTAAATCTATCAATCAATTGTTATATTTATATTAAGAAATATTCTATGGCGATAACTATATAAATAGTGATAATTAGTCCACAATTCCTTCGGACCACATCCTTTTCTGTAGTTGTATTTTTTTTGCTTCTGATGTTGTCTGTGCATTCATTTGAAAACAGCCTACAGTATGATTTCAATCAGGAGTAGAATGCCTTTATTGAATGGCAAAAACAAGGTTTGTGGTTCAGAGTGGAAACGTTAGGCGCAGCATTTTCCATATTAATAAGTCAGCGTACCATCAAAATGACGTTGAAGCTATTCTTCTGTGTAAAACAATTAATGTTGATTTTATCGACTATATATTGACAAGAGGCTTCTCAGAACAAGCCCAATGAAACATTAAAGCTCTGCCACAACATTTTGACCACGCCGCAGCTGACTTTTATCCCGTCAGCAACAAGATGCTAAATGTGTTCTCAGATGTGTGTTTTGGGGCAGAGAGTGGGCGGCTGCCTCACACAGGAGGGCACTTCTGAGATCAGCTAATTTCTGTGAATTCAAATCGACGCGTGTCCATGTGTGTGTGGTTGTGTGTGTGTGTTAGTGTGTGTTCTCCTCCCTCTGCTTCCCTTGCTGCATACGTTTACCCCATTTACACTGATTGGGAATAAACACTGCCCGGGCAATAATGAACTGATCTGAACCCAGCTCATGACCTTCAGCACATTTCCATTTCCCCTCCGCCTCGCGCTCTGATCTTTTTCATTCACCGTTGGCCCGCTCATTAGTTTCGCAAACGCCCCACAACAATCTTGGAAGCTGCAGTTGAACGGCCAGGCACTAAGACCCTGCAGAGGCCCTGGCTCAGACCGTTGTCACAACACTGCTGCTACTGCCCTCTGCACTCATACACACACACACACAGTCAGCTAAAATCCTATATTAGGCTTCTGATTCTCACATGGCACAAGAACAACCCTGAATCAAGCGACGCATGAATGAACAGAGACACCAAATATGTCTGTTTCTACATCAAAGTGTGTGTGTGTGTGTGTGTGTGTGTGTGTTTCTGCTTGCTTGACTAGAAGGAGCATTCCCTAATCAGGACTGTGCCTGCAGATAGCCTTGTGAACACGAACACAAACACACACACACACACACACACACACACACACACACACACACAGACAGAGAGACACAAAAACACACAGCGTGCACACTGTTGCTGTCATGTGTTAGTGTGTCAGCCAGTCTTGCGTAGCCAGAGAAACGTGACTAGATTGGGAGCAGATTCAGCATCCTTGTACATGTCTGTGTGGTTCATTTATATCTGTAAGTGTGTGTGTGTGTGTGTGTGTGTCAGAGCACAGCCAGGCGTTAGTCACGCTTGGTAAGATATGAAAGAGCAGGGGATCCTCTGCCGTAAGGGACTTCTCACACACACACGTGCCTCGGTCTCTCTCTGTCTCTCTCTGTATCTTTTCATTCTCTCACATCACGCACTCTCTCATGCTTTATTGGCATGGAGTACAAAAGTACTCATCGCCAAAGACAGAATCTGAGACAACAGCTGATGACCAGATTTATTTAGCCACGATGACAACGTGACATTAACCATGTTTTAATAACATGGTGATAATGTGTTTGTTTGCTGTACAGTATGAGCTTAAAGTGCATGTTCTCTCCCCACATTTACTCTCCTGGTACTTTGAATCAATTTTGTCATTGGTTGCCTTGAATACTGGATCCTATTGGACAGAAAAGTGTCAATTAATTCCTGAAAATTGACACGTGTAGAGAAACCAAAAGAACAGGGGCACAGCTTCATTTATCGACAATGACATGTTAAATTAGTTTTATTGTTGTTCTTGATCCTATTGGTACTTTAAAGCACTGTAAAGTGTATAACTGTGTAGACTTTGCAGACAGGTGGGAGTTGTTTCTGGATTTGACTTGGAGGTGACTGCAGGACGGTCACTAGGGGAAAACAAGTATCACCAGACAATACAAAAGACGTGAGAGTAATTCAAAGCGTTTATATTCAAAATTCTAAATAAATAAATAATAATAATAATAAATCGTCAAAAAGCCGGGCTTGGCATCTTTTAAGAAACCAGCTGGAGTAAACTTGAACTCAAAGCAACAATCCCAGAAGAAGCTGAAGCTATACTTCAAACATATTCACAACTCACTTATTCAGCAGGATGAGTCCACAAAGAATGGTTAGGAAGTAAAGCACAGTGCCTTGTTGTGATTGTTGACGATGTTAACCAAACTTTCTCTGCCATGGCCATTTTCATGTCATGCTGCGCGGCTTTTGTGCCCACTGAACCTCTGCAAGTGAGTGGAAAAAAGAGACACGGTCTAATTCACAAAACTCACGCTTTCCTAACTGCCATGCAGAACAAGCAGCATCTCTTTGAGTTGGTGATTTTTACAAGCGTTAAAAATGTGTTAAAATGATCCCATTATGCAGTCAGACAAAAATATGGCCCATTTGTAAATGAGCCATGTTGCAAATAAAGCGTGTAATTCACTAACAGCCACATGAAGTTAGAGAGGATAGAAAGAACCCCGCCTGTTGACACTCTGGTGTAGAATTTATAAAGAGATGCCACACACAATGTCCAGTGATCAGGAAAACAACGCCAACTATGCATGACTTTTGTTGTATATAAAGTCTGTAAATATTACTTAGACTTTATTATTATTGATATAATCAGGGGTTAAACCGTGTTGGGGCTGTCAGTAGCTCATTCAGACGCAAAACAAGAGCAAACTGAACGGAGCTTTTTGTACCGTGGGACGGAGCAGATACGGAGGAGCAAATGATGCACAGTTTTTGGCAGGTACAATCCATTCTTAGTCAATCAGACCCTGAGTGTATGGAAGAGGGCACACAGGGAGGGAGGTATTTAAGTAGGCGCTTCACTTTGTCAGTCCAAATGAAAAGACTCGCCAGGAATACTACAGGCCTGCAACAGCAAATAACACAACATTTTTCTTTTTTGATTTTCCAGTGAATTTGATTTATTGATCACAGTTGGTTAATCAGCAGAATATCAATAAAAAAATGCTGCTGTGATTTTTTGATCCAGCAGATGTCGCCCCTTGAGCACCAGCATGAAATCAAAACAACTCGCGCTGCATTGTTGTGTTAGCATGCTAATGCTAGCGATCTTTATTATGCTCGTATCTTCACACTGCATGTAAATTTACCTGAAATGAGCGTGATCTAGAAACACAGTTAAGCAGTGAGTACAGTATGTTATTCTTCTTTTCTCTAGTCCCTCAATTAAACAACTTTTATACGCGAGGGGAGGAGTCAGCCGGCCGTCCGGGCGATGTAAACAAAGTGAAGATAGGACTCTGAAAACTCTGAAAACATCACAGACAGTGGGACTCGAGTGTTACACCCATTGTAGACAGTCATGACTCAGAGAGTTATTTTCAGAGGATTTACTTGATTATATTTAAGTGTGAAATCGCACATAAAGCCTTTAAAGAGGTGCAGAAATCTTTCAACTTTGAAAGGGGACAACCCCCATGACTGAATTCTAACTAAGACTTTGGTCAGTAAAATGCCATCAGTAGAAGTACACAGACCTGAGCAGAAATAGGGTGGACAGATTCATCTATTTTGAATGTGTTCATATGTCTGACCTAGTTAAGGTGTGTTTGATTTATCTTGTGAGGCGCTTAAACAGCCTCAGCGTCACTCAAAGAGAATATATAGTTCACCATCATGTGCATTCACTGAACACATTTAACTGTGTCACTGTTAGTTTAGAACTGAACTTACTTTTAGGTGCATACTATTCCAGCCCATTTGAAGCCCTTTTACTGTATGTACACTAATGAACATCACGTCCCCCCGTCACTGACAGTAAGTCAGGATGGTGGGCTGTGCATAACGCAGCGAAAATACAAACACTTCATTACACACTGTACGTTAGTTTAGTTTCTTTAGTTTCCAGGAACACTGCCTGCTGAAACAGCACAAGGAGACATTCTCAAGAGATTGTGGAGGTGCACTACTTCACCCACAAAACTGTCCAATTAGTGTGAGAGATATAAAGTAAAATATAAACAAGCTACAAATATGATGTTCAGCAATTTTCAAGGACACTGAATCAGTTTCCCTGTGCTTACAGATGGTTACAAATACTGAGTAGGGCTTAAGTTGAATTCTTAGTTGCACTCACATCATTATACTGTGTATGGAAAATATACACAGATAAAGCTGTCTCTCTAACCAGTCAAGACAGATATACTGACTAGCTCACTAATAAATCCTTTATAGAAATGTGTGGCAACTTATTTCATGGTTGTCAACCAATTTATAAATCATTACAGCTCTAGTTTTGAAAATTCAAAAATGACACTGACAAAAAGATGCAGCAAAAAAAGTGAACTAGGTGTACACAGGTGCATGAGAAAAAAGCCTCGCCTCGACTCAAGCCATGTCTGAACGGTGGAAATATAAATAATAGAGACAGAGCACGGTCCCTTTCAACACGCAACTGACGGAAGTCTGCAAATGGAAGATGGCAGCTGACCAACACGACCATCTCCCAAATTTTTTTTTTTTTTTATCTGCACACTGAGCAGCCCTGAGCAACTTCTTCTTATCCTTAGGACACACTCACTCGCTCCCGTCTCCACTTTAACTTGTAGAGGACAAAAGCAGGGCTCCTGATGTCTCACACACTCATGCTGACTCTCTCTCTCTCCCCCTCGCCATCGCTCCAGCATAGCAGTTGTCTCTCGGCTTGCCTCTATCTAACAGGCTGTCATAGTGAAGTGATCTAATAGGACAGAAGTGAAGTCCACACACTTCATTATGGCCTAACTGCTGAACTGGACATCAGCAGAGCCATGAATGCACACATACACAGTCCAATGGTCCCACAGGATCGTCTTACATTACAGTGCTGGGCATGAATTTATGAGGGAAATAGACTTCTCTCTGTTTGAACCTCTTTCGATTCACACAGTGAAGTCAAATTTGTTTTATGCCTGCTACAGAATTATATTGAACTTAGTAGACAAACTCCACAAGAAAAAAGGAAATTTTCTACAAATATTTATGACATTTTTTCTTCCTGTGTGTCTCACCATATCTCTCATCTCCCTGCATTATTCAGTAAAGTTTAAAGACCCCTTTATGGAGCCATATTTTGCTAAGCTGTCTGTTTATTGGCTATTCAAAGCTGCAGCACGGTGTAAAAACAGTTCCTTCACATCACGACTCCTTAAGCGCTTCGGATGGACCTTTTAATATTTCATGTGTTGATTTTCCACTCAACAGTTTCTGAGTACTTAACAAGATGATGATTCCCAATTTTAGCTAAAGCTCGTTCACTCAACATAGCCTGACGTTACATAATAAGTGAGCACACTCGTAAGGGATACGGGGGATAATTATTTAATAATGTGGCTTGGATGATAAGCTCTGCAACATTTTTCATTTTTCATGGAGAGATAGCTGGGAATTTAAGGCTTCCCCTACAAGCTGAAATGGATTCAACAGGGGGAAGAAGGTATTCTTTATCAAGTTTGGCATGTTAGAGCATTTTGGCTTTTTTTCAGTTCACCATCCGGTTCATGTTGAGGCTTTTTACACTTATCCCTCCCTATAGTTTGACATATAGACTACTTTAGTATTAGACCTAAAGACCTAAACCTTCACATCCTTTGGCTGTGTGAAGAAAAGCACAGCCCCAACACATAAATAGGAAGTGCTACTCGCCTACTCCATCCACTGCCCCACTGTGCAACAATCCACTGAGCTAGACGGCTAACTTGAATGGAAATAAATGCACCTGGAGGTACTTTGCCAAAATGTTAACCCTCAGTTATTGTTTCCTGAATTCATCAAACAGGCCCTCATTTTTATTTTTTAAAGACGTATTTTTTGGGGCCATTTTTGCCTTCATTGGATAGGACAGCTGAAGAGAGACAGGAAATGTTGGGAGGAGAGAGTGGGGATAACATGCAGCAAAGGGCAGAGGTCAGAGGTCAGATTTAAACCCAAGGAGGGTGCAATGAGGACTATTGCCCCTGTACATGGGTCAATGGGACAATTTGAATGAAATGATTTAGTGACTCAACTTCAAACTTGAGCATTTGGTGACTGAACAGGCAAAATATCAGAAGTGATGGAACTAAAATCCAAAATATGATGATCAGCTGTATTTTCTGATTTCTTTGTACATTGAATATCTTTGGCTCTTGCACAAATGATAGTTAAAAGAAGACAGTTGATGAAGTCATCTTCGACTTTTTGGCATTTTTCATTATTTTACATTATTCTGATGAACTTAGTTTTAAATATTTTATGACAGTAGTAACAGACAAATTAGTAAAAAGTCAACAGACACAGCTCAGGGCAAGTAACAAGTTCTTACTTTAAAACTCTAAAAGGAAATGAAAACAAATCTGATTATTGTATAAAGCTTTTTATATTCAAAATAAATTAACTTCTCTTTTATTTTACAACTTGTGTGATATTTGCTGACGGTATTCCTCAGTTTTCAGTGTCGATTTCAAATGAATGAGGAGTCAGATAACTTAGCTTATGATTAAATATGTTTGTTATTTATATGGTGAAGAGTTTGTTGTTTGAATGCAGAAATCAGAACACATAACCTCTTTTTTCTCCTCTGGTCAATACCGCTCTAACACACGCACACACACACACACACACACACACACACACACACACACACACACACAGAAAAAGCTCTCTCTCCTGCCGGCTACGAACTCTCACCTTAGTTTACCTCAACCCAGAATCCCCTGACAAGCTTAGTCATTACCTCTTTACTTCTCTCTCAGCACATTTTGCCCCAGTCAGTGTCTCTCTCTCACTGTCCGTTACTTTACCTCTCCCCCCCCAGCATGCCTGTCCCACTCTTTCTCTCTCTCTCTCTCTCTCTCTCTCTGTCTCTTTCTCACTGGTACACACACACAAACACACACAAACCCACAAAAGCTCACTACCTACCTTGCATCCAAACATCAAAGATATGGTGTTGTTGGTGCATGCTACTTTGCAGTGGCACAACATGTGGCTAATGTTAGCTAGCGGGTCCCGCGCTGGGGGGGCATCCTAGTCTTCACACACACATTTCACACTCACACTCACACACATCCACACACACACAAACACATGCACATGCATGTGTTCCATCAACCGCGCTCCATGCTGTCCCACAGTAAACCCCACTCGGTTGGCCCTCCACAGCCCCCCAATGCCCCCCCCACCCCCCACCGCCAGGCTACGGTCCTCAGCTGTGACAGGCCGGCGTCCCCTCTCTCTCACTCTTCATCGCTCTCATCCTCATCCTCATCATCATCTTCATCTGTGTAATCCTCATAGCTGGTCAGGACGCAGCGAGCATCATGGTCAGTGTGTGCATGTTATCAGTGTGTGTGGCACATGTGTTCAGTATGTTTTTGTTTTTGTTGTCAGCATGTGTAGGTCAGTCTGTGTGTGTTTGCATGAGTGAATGTCTGTGTGTGTGTGTGTGTGTGTGTGTGTGTGTGTGTGTGAGTGTGTGTGCATGTAAGTGTGTGTCAGTCTGGATGTAGTCCCTCTTGTCTTCCTGTGCAGCAGCAGTCCCAGTCCTCTACCTCCTCTCTCTCTCTCTATCTGTGTGAGTGTGTGCCTCTCTCTGTCCTATCGCTCCTGTTCTGTGTGTGCCTCTCTCTCCCCCTCTATCTCTGGCTTTCTCGCTCTCCCTCGCTTCGCTCCACTGCCTCCCTTGGCCCGCCTCTCTCAACAGCGAGATCAATGAGAGTCAGAAAGAAGGGAAGAGACAGAGAAGGAGAGATCTGCTCATGGAGGTGCAGGGGGGGATTAAAAATGTGTCCTCTCCCCATCTCTTTCTCTCTCTCTGTGGTTTACCTGCAGCAGTGATGCTCTGCCTTGTATAGTCCTAAACCAGTAACACACACACACACACACACACACACACACACACACACACACACACACACACACACACACACACACACACACACACACACACACACACACACACACACACACACACACACACACACACACACACACACACACACACACACACATACAGAAAGATAACATGCCAAGAGGAGGGGGGTAAGGGTAACATTATTATACGGGCTGGTGAAGATTGAATCGACCAAATAAAACATTGTTTGAGAGAGACAGGAGTAGAGATGCATGAAGAATGAATGAGTAAGGGCAGAGATAATGTTGTTACATCACCCAGAGTCACCAGCCATGATCTCCCAAAACACACACACACACACACACACATTACTAGGGTGACTTGTTCAATTGACTTTTATTCACAGCATCATTTTTGTGCTGGCAGCGGGATGGCATTCTGGCAGTGTGCCATTTAAAGATATAATCTCCAACATTTTCAGGTCAATAAATAAATGAAATATAAGGTCACTCTATTTTTCCAATTGAGTTAGCATGAGGGCCATTAAGCCGACAGGTCACTCACAAAAGCCCCTGCAGTTGCAGATGTGTTTGTTCCTTTGTTTTTAAGAAACAGGGTGTCAAGTCTACAATCCCAGAAAAGATTCAAACTGACTTCCGTCAACCCTTAGAAGTTGGTCAGTGAGAAAGAGCAGGTGCAAATCCCCAAATAGAAATGAAATATTACGCTCAGGCGGAAACAGTGAAACTCATCAGCAAAGATGCTGTTTAGAGTGAGGTCCAAAATCACACCTGCAATTACAGATCATCTCCAAAGGCATGTGAACTGAACGCCTGACCAAGAGAGAGTCAGAGGCACTGCAAAAACAACATCTGCAATATTTCAGTTACACCTGCACTTGACACAATTTAAACATGAAGATACACAACACATAGACTATACCAGGCACACGAGTAGCAGTTACCTTCCCTGTTGAAAGATTTGCCTGGTTTGCCGAAATGTGGGAATAAGCATGGCTTAAAGGGATAGTTTAAGCCCTTTGAAGTTTGGGTTGTACCATATTAGGTCCTCAATAATATTAAATGTATTGTACATTGTACTGAACTCTCAGTTGAAAACAGATTAACTTTTGGAATACCGGCGCACTCCTATTTCACTTCTACCACACGGACTAATCAAGAAGAGGCAGGACTTCTGATATCAGCTGCTTTGTTAACAACTTCACAATGCATATTTTGTTAATTGACTAATCATTATGTACTTTCTGTTTTGTTTTTTTCCATTGATCTATTATGTTTGTTTTTTTGTTTTGCTTTTCAAGTGCAATAAAACAAATTAAAATAAAATAAAACTATGGGGAAAGAAACTAATCTCACATGTCTGTTTTCCAGGTCTCCAGGATATGATTGATTTGCATTGTTTTCTTGGTGACACTTCATTGAATAGAGAAAAATATTAAACGCAATAAAATATTAAAAGCAAAGAAAAAAGCCATTAATGGACACAGGGCCTAAATCCACATCCCTGTCACTGGTAAGCCTTTTTGCCTCCTGTTCATCTGGGATCAACGTGATGTGTAACACAAGGACTACCAGCTCATCTTTACTTGCTAGAGCTACATGATGATCCAGGAACGATAGCAAGCACCAATCAATAAAATACTCAGAGACAGAATATTCAGCATCATTACAACAAAAATCTCAAGGTTAACAGTATAGAGACAAAGTTTACATGGAAAAGTAGTCGGCAGGTACGTGTCCTTGTCCAACTTATAGTTGCTTAATGTTGCGGCAAAGTTGAGCCAAGGTCGATTTTTTGCAGGACAACCCTTCATGTTATTCTTACCTGAGCCCTCTGTGTTGACACCCCTACTGTGTCCCCAGACCAGTCTAATTAAAATGGATGAGAGGACTGCAGTATTTTCAGATTGTCTCAACATGGCCCTAGGTGAAAGTTACTGGCTAGTCGCTCTATCAGGGTATTAGTAGTGATTTCACTTTGTGTACAAAATTGTAACTACACAGCAGCCAATGAGCACTTAACCAGCTGACCTAATAAACACTGATAAGCCTATTTCACAGCTGGCTGCTTCTAAACTAGTGACTCAACTCCACTATCAATTTATATCTTACTCTTTTTATTTTTGCATATTTGCATTACTTGAGCCCCTTTCATAAGATCCCACCAGTTTCACACCGGCCATAGGATATATATTTTTTATCAGCCCCTCACATTCACTTGCAGTGAATACTCCTGAATATTACCTGCTGCATTCAAACATCGGCTCACCCTGACTTCTTGCAGAAATGTAACTAGGAGGTTGGCAGGAAAAAGTCCCAAACGGAAACAGGCATGAAAATTTTAACTGTTTGCATTATCTCATACGTGCAGCCACTGGAAATGTTGGGAAATATTTCATATATGCAGTTCATGTGTGAAAGGGGCTATTCACTAAGACATGCTACTGTTTTATCTAATGGCTTTTTAAAACTCTTATTTAGAAAGGTTCTTGCCGTTTTAAATAACCCAACTCACCCTGGTTCTCACAGTGTACATTTTAGATTGTTACTAGCATGTGTGACACAAAACACTTTGTAACCACAACAGAGACAGAATAAATCTACCTTTATGTAAATGTGTTCCCATATGTTACTTCATTGAGCTGTCAATCGACTTCAACATTCCACAGATTTCTAATATGTAACAAAAAGTTGAAGCACAACAACACACAATTTGGCATTGTCTCTGAGGTATGTACCCATTTTTGATGTGAGATTTAGTGCTGGAGAGCAAAGGGGAGGAAAGTAGAGGAGAGGATTTAGGGGAGGATAAAGGGCAGAGGAAGTCAAACAAGTCAAAGCGCACTCCACAGCCGAGCCTGTTGATGCTGACGGCTGGGCCATCTGGACCATCACACACACAGAGACACAGGCCCAAACACACACACACACAGTGGTCTCTCTGTGGCCGTCTCTGTCATCTCACCTCGACTGGAAAACAAACAACGCAGCATGAGAGAGAAGAAGACAGAGAGGGGAGAAACGATGTGTGAGGAAGCAGATGATGAGGTAAGGGAAACAGAATTACAGAGGGTGACTTTGAGGTCACAGATGGGGAATAGGCAGGGGGACTAGCCAGAGGTTTCCAATGTTATTTCATGTGTGAGCTGATGAAGTAATCAATCCACAAGCCAAGACCGTACCTAACGTTACACTGAAAGCTGCAATCAGTAATGAGGAATACATTTTAGAGGGATTTTTAAATTCTAAACAGATCAAAGATGCACCGATAAAAAGCTAGAGGAGCCAATTAAGTCTTGATGTTGATGCAGGTAGACAAGTCACATAAATAATGCAACGACATGAAAGTTATTCTGAGAAGAGCAGGGACTTCAATCTTCAAGGAAAAAAAAACTACTATGAATAAACTTAAAAGTAGAAATATATTATATGGAAATTATAAAATAATATTATAAAAGCATGAGTTAAAAAGTAATGTAAAAAATATATAAATTATATACACAATAATGAAAGATTTAAATAGGAAGCTATAACCAAAAGTTAACTCAACGTTGACTTTTCGGCGATACAAGGGACACAAACCCAAGGCTCCTGCTCAAAGTCTGGTGTTTATTTTGCCAGTTCATCCGTATCATATCCTACCCTACAGATATTGTCACTCTTCATAAGATGACTTCCTTGTTTACTTTGGTCACATACTGCTTTAAGAGGTTGTCCCCTAGATATAAACAAGATTAGGTTACAATAACCTGCTTGCAACCATGACCTGTATGGCTAATTCTTGTGAAGGATGGCGTATTTAAAAGCCACCTTAATCTAAGATTCAAACAGTATTTGTTTTGTGCTAAGTTTGTCAAGTCTGTGTAGATTTATTGTGAAATGAACTGTCATCTGCAACATTGGTAGAAATTGAAATTCCTCCGAGCAAATTGAATCTGAGAAAAGTTAAACCCTGTAATTCCATGAGATTCTCTTTTGTGTGTTTGAAGGAGTTTTCATGTTTGTTGGTGACATTTCCTGATGTTTTTGCCCGATTCTCTGTATATGCTCAATATAACTCTTCACACATTGAGGCGAACTACCAAAGCTTCTATTTCTGTTAAATAAACATTTTCTAAGAGTTGTATGCAGGTTCAAGTGATTTTACAGCAGCTTGAAAATAGATTATGTCTGATTAATTAAGGAAGTTTTTTATTTTTTTTAAAGACTCAGTCCTGTTAAAAGTCTCCTCTGAGAGTCCTGGGACCAGCTATATGAGACTCTTTCTGTTCGGCAAGGAACAGATGGAGATCCTGCTGATGTATGTGCATAACCATGAACACACATTACAATAATACATCTGGGATAGCCACAGGCGACTTGACTCATATGGCTCTTAATACATAATGTGGGTATAAATATAGAACATTATGTCACCTTCAAACCTCACACAACAAACTCCTAAAATATAGAAAATTAAAGACATAAAAGGAAGGAAATAAAGCAGGAAAAAAAGAGAAAAAGAAGCCATAGCAGGAATGGAAAAAAATGAATGAGAAAGAAATAGTGAGTGAGAAAGGAATAAAAAAAAGGAGAGAGGGGGAGACAGAGGATGCAACATCATGAGCCTAGCAGGCATGCACTACATGTTAACATTAGTAGGTCAGCCAGCACAGAAATAACTACCACACTGTGAGTATGTGTGTGTAACCTCGTACACTGACTACTCGCCAATCATGGTGGATTCTCCATTCTACACGGTAACCAATCAAAAAAGACTACATACATCAACATTTCACATATGGTCACGTGATCAGTTTTTACTAGCTGTGTGTTCAGTTTTCACATGAGTGAATTTTCCCCTCTCTCTCTCTCTCTCTCGATATAAATATATAAATATATATATATATATATATACCCCCCCTCTCTCTCTTCCTCTCTCTCTTTAATGCCATGTGAGGACACAGTGACTCCTGCTGAAAACTCCCAGCTACAATACATTATCTATGCAGCATGTTAAATTCCCCATTAATGGACAATTGTTAATGAACTTTATCTTTAAAAAAAAAAATCCAAAGGACAATTAGGAAATTGGAGCATCAAATCTCTGCAGAAAGAACATTGTAGCATCCAGTATAAAGATATTTTTGTCATTCATAGAGTGCCACTATGTGGCAAAACATAGACACAGCAGCACACCCATTTGCTCTCTAAACTTTCATTTTATTTTATTATTGACTTTAATACATTTTAAATAATACTGACTCAGATAATGTTAGGGTGTGTAGGGACTTACAGCAGTTTATGTAGTGGATATTGAAGTTTATATGAGCTGTATCAGCATAAATCTTAATAAGAACCCTTTCTAATACCACAGTGCTACATTACATTCTCCCTCTGGATATTCACGTAATTGCTTTAAACATATTCTGATGCTGTATTAAATATAAATGTTTAATGTTAAAAAATGTGATGTTTTTGGGGCGTCGATGGCCAACAATTGACAAAATAAACCCAATGGGCAAAAAAAAAATCTACCCACAGGAGCACCTAAAGTGAAGCCCAATTCTGCAGGAAAACTGCAAACCTGGCAACCATGATGCTCGCTACCTTCCTGCTCGGCTGACGTGTGCGATGAAATTAATCTGGGGATTATTGCATTTTAAATCAGAAGTGGGGTAATAACAACAACAGTAAGGTAGTAACGACTTATTTTTTGCGTGAGTAACTGTAATATTATTACTGCAATTTCATAGTAATTCGTTACACTACTCGTTACTAGTAAAAGTAATATTATTACTGTAACACGTTACTGGTAATGCGTTACTGCCTAACACTGTTCAAATCTGACCTGTAGCTCAGTTTAAGCATGTCATTCCCCCCTCTCTCTGTCCCTGATTTCCAACTTTATCCACTGCCTTATCTCTACAATAAAGGCACAAAAAGCCCAATAAATCAATAAAAAGAAAAGGGAAATATGTATCAGTGTCAGTATCACTAGAGGACAACGTTTATCTAAAGTATACAGAGTTTCCACTGACAACAAATAATTATTTTGTGCAAAACTGTTTCAGACTGGCAGCACAACAAGTGAGCAGAATAAGCAGTACAACAATTACATTTTGCCTCACAATACACACACGTGGAGCGACTTTGATGTAGTCTCTTTGTTATCCTGTCAGGTATGGGTCACTCGGTCGCAAAGCCACTTTAAGCTATATCCCTTCCTGAAAGTCCAAACTGAACTGTCATGAACTCCTGCCTTGTTGTCCGTGCATGTGTGTTCTGTTGGATGGCATCTCTGAATAAATGTGTGTGTGTGAGTGTGTAGCTCCAAAGAGATTAGTCATCTGCTTCATGGGATTAGCTGCTGTGGCTCTACTCAGTCATGGCATGAGATGAGATGAGCAATTTAATGTTAGTGCTACTAGCCTCTTAGCTTGAAAAGGACATAGGGATGATAAATCAACAGATTCTAAAGTCCCCAAAGAAAGAAAACAAACTAGAGATTAAAAAAGGGGAGATGTTTTTTTTGTGTGTGAAAACAATGGATACCATATTAGCCGTAATCCCAAACTAATACCCCTGGATTTATTCTTGAGGCTAACAGCATCACCTGAGTGTTGATTACAACCTTTCAGATGAATTGGTTATTTTTTCCAAAGACAAACTTTGGTCAGCTCTTGCAGGACCCATGTCAAGAGCGAAGTTGGGCTGTTATTGGCGAATCTCTGGGATCTGATCTAGATCTTGACTACATTCAGCTTCTGCATTTGACCTAGTTTGTGTGATGTGGACTTGGATTTATTTACACCAAGAAACAGCTCTAGTAAACAGCCTTTTGTCCTGCTAAAATTGTGCCCAAGTGAATGAGTGACCTACCACAAAAGTAAAACTTAACCATTTGATTCATGATCAGTTGTAGTATAAACCGTATATATTGGATAGTGTGAAGAGCCTCATTATAAAGTTTCCATACTAGTGAGCAAGGGGAATACAATTGAGGTCAGTTTAGCATAAATGATCATACTGTACATTGCAGTTTAGCAATAGAGATGTACCAATCTACTTTTTTAAAGTAATAGAGCAAGGCTACACAAAGCTGTAGTAAGCCTGGCTTTGCATTTCTTATTGAAAGAACAAAAACATAAATAAAATAAACATTGGTAAAAATTGTAATTATTCCAAAGATTTTTTTCTGGCTGCACTAACAAATAAAATATTTTAAACTGAACTTCTTACCGTTCAGTCTGAATGTTTTTTAAAGCCAGACTGTGCGTGTTGAGAATGTTTAAAGTGCCCTATGATCTTTCTTGATTAGTGACCGTTGAGGTCAAAACCCTTGGCTATAGGTTAACTCATCTTAATTACCCTATTCTTCTTGATCCCGTGTCAGCCTCTTTGATTGTTAGCACTACACAGCGTTTCAGAACGATGTGACACACTTCTTGTTCTTAGCTGCTTTAGGAGGAACCTCTTACAGTGATATGTATGTGTGCCAAACTATACTTTGCCAGAGACAGTAGATTTACTGTAGATGACAATAAGATTTACCCTACCCTGAAACGCATAAAAGAACCAGTTTTGCAACATGCTTGAATGTTTTTGTGTATTTCCATAAAGGTTATGGGGCATTTTTCAAAACAAGTTTGAAACCTACTCAAATTGTGCATTGCATAGATGCAGAACAAACAATAAATGCACCTAACTGTATAGGGATTCAAATACTACACTACTGGTCATTCATCAACGTTGACTTAACCTAAGTTGCCCCCTCTACCAGACTGTACCACTACGCTTTTTTCTAACCATGTGACATCTTAAAACAGCAGGTGAGACGGAGAATAAAATTCAAGTAAATGATGATACATTACACTAACCGAGGAGTTTTGATGGTCCATCTTTATATGTATCCCTTGTGTTTGCCCAGTGTCAGCCCTTCTACAACCAAAGCTCTTCAGAGACCTTCAGAATTAGTCCAATTCTTCAGCACACGAGTAGTTCTTAGAGACCAGAGAGGAGCTATTGTGTAACAG
Source organism: Labrus mixtus (assembly GCF_963584025.1). Taxonomy (NCBI): domain Eukaryota; kingdom Metazoa; phylum Chordata; class Actinopteri; order Labriformes; family Labridae; genus Labrus; species Labrus mixtus. Next base: position 29,889,494 of record NC_083614.1, on the reverse strand, counting down.
CAGTCCTACTTAGCATTATTTGTTTGCTGCAGGTACAGCTGTGGGCTCAATGCTCCTACAGGTTCTTGGGAAGTTCTCTCCTTCCTCTCCTCTCCTGTCATACTGTACCCAATGATTCATTTGTCGGCTGTGATCCCTCCTTCAAGTTAGACTACACCGCCAGCTGGACAGTTGTACCGATGAACGGATCGGTGGAATGACATAACATCAAGTTTTCTGGCAAAATCCAGCTAAATAAAAGGAAAAACTACTTATACAGGGAACTTGTGATAATTCAAAGGTTAACAGACTTGACTTCTCCCCATTTGTTCAGTCTTTTTGTGACTCTTCCTCTAATTTTTCCTCTCTTTTCTCATCTTTGTCCAACTTCAAATAGCCCCCACCTCTGTAAAGTCTATTAGCAGCCTAAGGTAAGCCTCTTAACAGAGACTCTTGCTCTCTTGGAGCACAGGAGGTCAATGACACTCAATATGACCAACAACAATTACACACTGTTAAAACAAAGGTGGGATTTACTATTTGGAAGGATTTTATTGATCCATGAGTTCATCCAGAATGAGTTCATCCCAGAATGCACGCAGTAAAATGGTGAAAAGAAGGTCATGAGATAGTTAGAAGAAATGAATCAACTTGATGAGGGAAAAAGTACAGAAACACCCTTGAGCAGTTGTCTAGCAGTCTTGGGCTCAGGGAACACCCTTTGTCTCTTAATCCATTATCTTAATGAGATAAAGGAGATTAAGGATGAATTTTAAATGGAGTCCCTGCAGTGTGTTTGTATATAAGCCAACAGACTGAAGACTTATATGGGTGTGTGTAATGTTTCACCTCCTTAACATGTTGTATTATTCAAAAGATTTCTTTGGCTTAAAGGACTGTACCACTTGTTTCGCTGTACTCAGGTCTTCTCTAGAAAATGTTGAATCTTTGCAATAGTTTTTTATGCCAGCAAGAGTTTGACTCTCTGCTCAGTCTCAAACTCACAAATCCCTCTGTTTGTCAGCATGCCAGAAGGTCATGCTCCCAATAGCTAATGAGCATGGTTGTGAACTGGCTGCAAGACAGTATTTCTTGGTGAGCAGGGTGAACCAGTGGTCAAAGTCTATCGGATGTAGATGTCTAATGACTTATAATAACGCACAGCAAAGCTCTGTACCAGCAGTATCTTTCTCAAACATTGTGTGTTAGTTCTGTTAGAAAGTTAGGTCCATTTACATTTTCTTCGACTTATCCGAGGTAGTGCCGCGGTGGCAGCAGGCGCAGTAAGTCAACCCAGACTTCCCTCTCCACAGTAGCGTTTACCAGCTCCTCCTGGGGGATTCCGAGGCGTTCCCGGGCTAGCTGGGATATATAATCCCTCCAGCGAACTCTGGGTCTGCCCCGGGATCTCCTCCCTGTTGGACATGCCCAGAAAACCTCGAAAGAGAGGCGTCCAGGAGGCATCATTATCGGATGCCCAAATCGCCTCAGCTGGCACCTTTCGATGTGAAGGAGTAGCGGCTCGACTCCGTGCTCCCCCCTGAATGTCTGAGCACCTCATCCTATCTCTAAGGCTAAGCCCAGCCACCCTCCAGAGGAAGCTAATTTGGCCGCTTGTATCCACAATCTTTTTCTTTCAGTCCCTGTACCCATAGCTCCTGACAGGGACTGGATGGCTCGAGCAACGGCCCAGGGACCCCATATTATTATACAGTATATATACATATTCCCGCAGAACCCCCCACATGATCCCCTGAGGGACACAGTCATAAGCCTTCTCCAAGTCCACAAAACACATGTAGACTGGAAAGTTCGGTTAGTTATCCTATAAAAGTGTTTGCGGGGAGATCAAGAATAGTTCCCTCACTCCGTCTTTACCATGTCAGAATTGAAAAAAAGGACTGACAATGTAACAAGCCCTGCCTGTTCCACACAGCCATTGGCCAGGTGTGAAATAAGATACAGTTACAGAACTTGGACTACTCTTAAAGGTACTGTTTTATTTCAGTCTTTAACTTCAGTAGTTTTTCCACTTTCATCGTGTACAGTAGTGCAACGCATGGAATGCCCTCTAGGAGAGTCTTAAGTTTGATATCCCTTTTTTTACAATTAATTAAAGCATACTGCCAACCTCCTACAACTCTGAACACTTTGTCATATGGATCAACCCAGAAAAAAACATCATAAGGGATTTAACAATACCTGAATACCATAACTAAAAAGTAATACCAATATGGACAATTTAAATCGATTTGACAAAAAAAAATATTGCAATACTCTTTCATAACCATAGAGCAAACAGCAGCATGTTGAGACTACATCCTGCCCTCTGTCTGACCCAAGCAATTCTCAGACAAACCATGACCCGCTGGGAACAATCCTCTGAAGGAGGATTCCTTCAGAGGCCAACAAATGGACAATCAAAAAACTGCAGGTGTTTGCACTTCCACATTGGGCTCTTTTTCAACACCAGAGGTTGCTGCTTGTCTGTTATTGTTTTTTCTTCTAAATAGTGCATTTGTAAGCATGCATATTAGCTAATTATATGCCTGTGTTTAATTTCGATAGCCTTTTTTTTACCCAAATAGTCTCTCTTGCCTTGTGACCAGTCAGTCAATCAGTCAGCTAACCACTCAGCCAGTCTGTCAGTCAGTCAGGTGGCTGGTCTCTCGGAGTGTGTGTCCTATCAACCCAGTTTCCTGTCTCTCAGGGTGTCATATGTTGTCAGACCAAGAGCTAGGCATTCCCATTAGAGTCCATTTACTAGAGCAGAGCCTGTTCCGGTGAACGTCTGTGGAATATGGAACCTGTTACCAATTGCATATGGCATGTTGTGAGTAAGTGGACATAGATTATATCTTCATGATTACTGAGCATTTAGTTTATGCGGAAATGAACATGCCTGGTGAAAACACCATCAAAAGACTGCAGTGTTACTTTCCATTAAGCTCTCCAGTTCACAGTTTGTAAATCACACAAAGTAATCTGGAACATTTGAAGATCCACAAACAATTTAAACATCTAATTTAAAAGGGTTTCTCTAATGAAAGAATAAATGCCATCATAAAATACCCTGATAGTTATTAGTTTTATAAAAAATATAATGTCTTCTCTATCTCTCTTCTTTTCTCTGTTCCCTTCTTGTGTCTCACCTTGGTAGTCAGGATACAGATGCAGTCCATTATCACCAGTCCGACTGGCGAACTTTCACGGAAACGTGTAACAGCCGCAACTTTCCTGTTCCATCACTCAGCTGCTTGTTGCTGTTGGTGACCTACTGTAGACTGTACATCTCTGTCACCTCCTCTTCGTTAAATTTTATCCCTCAAGCTCTCTCGTCCCGTCCTCATGTTCACTCCACCTGTCCTCTCTCATAAGAGCAATCAGACAGGAGTTCTTTGTAAAAAATGGAGGCCGACTCAGAAAAATGGCAGCTGTCCCGGTGCACCTCCACCCGCCTTCTTCTTTTCTAGCAGCTGTCTTGGTTTTATGGCAGCTGGTTTCCACGTTTTGACCTCAAAAAGTGCATCGCTTAGAATACATATCTGAGCACACCCAAAACTCACTCTGCATACCAAAAAAACAACAGGCAAACACGCTGAGACCGGTGCAGAAACGCAAACGACTGGATGCACAGGTAAACATTTACACAGATAGATGTAAGAACACACAACACTGCATATTCTACAAACACACACACTCATATCACTCTGCTGTTTTATCAGGTCAGTCTCTGGCAGTAGTGAGGGGTTAGACTGAGTGAACAGCGACTGCAGTAAAGCAATGCATGCTCTACTTTCAACACTGACGGGCAAAGTTAAAGCTCCACATGTACCCTTGAGCTTCACTCAAAATAATGCACGCCTCAAAGATACACAACATCAGACAAATGATGTGTGATTTAAACGTGCAACACCCATACAGTACAAGACCAACATGGCAGAAAGAGAAAGTCAGAATATTATCGGTTGTCAAACAACTCTTGCATATACTGTGCATACAATTTAACATGCGTTTCTACTCTGTGGTGCTCTACTTCTGTCGGATTCCCCCAGCCTGCCTTCCTTGTTGGTTCTCTCCTGATGCTCACCGCTGCCAACAGATGGTTGTCAGTATACTCTCTGCATTGTGCTAATGAACATTATAATTGCGCTATAAATTCTTCTTTAATCTTTTAGCACTAATAAGCCTATTCTAGTCACATATATTGAGCATTGCAACTGTAAACAATAATTAGCGCTTCACAGATGTTTGTCAACGCCAACCACAGAAGATGATGTTAAGATCCATGTCTTTATAACATATAGAGTTGGCTAAGGCACTTAGGGGGTTTTGATAGAATGTGTTATGTGTATTTATTACCAATATTAAAGTCATCACCATATGGACATGTACCATTCATGTATGAACTCTACGATTGGATCATTTCCAATTAGAAACATGCTGTCATCTGTTTGAGATGGTTTTACAGAACAGCACAGAGTACTGACATAGATGTAGTTCATATAGAGGGTAAAGGTGAATGGACAGAGGGACAGATGCTAAGAGAAACAAACGGACACAATCTGAGCAATTTATCCAAGTAGACAATTGTTTGAAATGTTGTAAATAGTGTTTGAATAATTTGAATGTAATAAAGCACTTTTTGCAAAAGAAAAGAAAAGACGAGAAAACTAAAGTAACCACACCATTTTCCAGGATTAGGACAAATTCATTAGATTAGATGGCTAGGCTGACAACAACAATTCCCAGCACAGAACAAACATTGCTTGATGCATGCACTGTTTTAAAATGAACTTTCAAGCAAGTAAGTTAATGACATTAACTTAGGCTATCGAAATTAAATTGACATTATATGTCAACACAATTTTCCAACATGTGGATGAACAGCATCAGAGCAACAATGCACAATGTAGAATGTAAGCCTTTTGTCAAACAGCCCACAGCACAAATTTCCATTTCAGAAAGATAAACCTAGTTGCATGCACCCTGAGTTGTAGCTTACTCGACTGGACGACAAAATTAAATTGATTCTGTTTGTCATATTATGTAATACAATGTGAGCCATCATTACAGTCTGCCAAGCCACAGTACTTCTGCTCTCTGAAGCCACCAGCAACCTTTCAATACTTTTAACAATAGGTTCAGTTGTTAGTCCACAGTTAAACATGTTTGCCCTAAATCAAAACTGTTTTAATGGAGAGGACGTGATACATCAGAACGGAAGCAACAAATTCAATATACAATAGTTCAATGTCATTTGATTGTAGTAAAACCACAAATTTCAGTCAATTATCCAAGTATAATGTCTCTCATTACAAAATTTGCTGTCGCACAGTAGAAAAAACCCCTTTGGAACACAAAAAAGCCATCAAAAAAGACAGACGTCAGTCATGCAACCGCAGCAGTGTCTCATCCAGACAGCAATGTTTAACCTATTTCTGCCCAACAAGTTATTAGAACGTGAAAGATCCAAGAAAGATAATATCTAAATATTTAAGAGAGAGAATATGATGAAACTATTAATACCATGAAAAATAAAATCCATGTCACCTGAGCGTCGACAAATGAACAACCAAACAAAGATAATGTGGGTCATGGTAGTTTTTGCATCACTGTCAAGCAAAGACACAACCTCAATACTCAACAATTGTGCAGAGCTTCTGTAACCTCAAGGTTGCCACCCAAAAAACCGTCATCCCCCACCTTTAGACAGAGGGCATTAGCATCAAACTCTGCTATTACATGTGCAGAGGTTTCCTGTAGCTATGGTACAAAACAGCGACAGATGTCTTACCTTGTTGGGGGTCAGTGGGCTTGTAGCTGGCCATGGGCTGGCGGGACTTGGACTTGGACTAGTGGAGGAGACTTTTACTGGCCCAGGGCTGGTTGGACTGGGAACAGAGATCAAAGAGAGATTGTGTCTGGAGGTGAACTCTGAAAACTGTCAGTAATTATTCTGCACTACAGCACCTGAATTCCTGTAAGCAAGAGTGTGTCGCTGTATGATACCCATCACCTTAATCATGTAACATGAATGAACAACATAATACAATTTACTTTGTAATTCACTTAAAACACTTACCACCCAAAGTCACAAAAATACTCTAGATTAAACAAGGGATATGCACGTTTAGTCACTTAACAATTACAGGTTGTCAACCTTGCATATCGGCACCAGAATTGGTTAGTTGGTTACTTATATCCAGTTGGTTCTGGCCTGCAGTATTGGTTAATTTATTGTCTCTAAGCTGTAAAGCAGCCACTCACTTTTGCACTGAAAATATTGGAGATGATTTATCAACTAGAAATATAATTTTCTTTAATCTGGTTTGCGTAATCACCAACAGTTCAAAATATGTCCATATCTTGCACATACCTCAGAAGAGGCCCCTTAGTCAAAGGCCCTGCAGGAACTGCGTTGCTGCGGCTGCTGAAGGTAAATCTTTGGTTGGGGCTGGTTGGACTCGTGCTGGGACTGACTTTGCCTGGGCCCGGGTCTTTGCTTATTGCAAGAGCGGTAGAGATTATAGCGGCGTCTGACACTTTTTTGAAACCCGGGCTGGTGACTGCAGTAGCAGTAGCAGTGCTTGTGTGTCTCGGTTTTTCTGGAGCGGTTGGAGACACAAGGCCTTGGACGGTGCTGGAGACGAGGGCTGAGACAGTCACCAGGTTGAGGTCTGCACAGACAGGACGGCCTTGTGGATTGGCAGAGGAGGCGGGACTTTCTGCAGAAACATCAGAGATTGTGGCAGTAAGACGAGGCTTTGTTCCATTAAGTGATACTCCAGGAGGTGTTCTTATTGAGCCTGTGGGGGTTTCTACACCATTCAATCTGAATACGGGTGATATGGCAGCAGAGGGAGAGGAGGCTTTAGGAGTATCTGTTACAGATGGTCTGGAGGACTCAGGTTGGACAGGAGGACGAGGAGCACGGTACTTGACTTTGGCTGGTTGTGACTGAGGTGAAACGGACGGGGTTGTAGGGGAGGATGGCTTCGTTGTGGACGCTGATGACGGGATTGGTGGGGCAGGGGACTTGAATGACCTGGGTTTAGGGGTCAGAGGTTTTGGCTGTGGTGATCCTTCAGAAGCATGAGGGCTCAGAGGACCGGAGGAAGGCTGAGCTGAGAGCTCTGCTGGCAGATTAAAGGATTCCGGTGGACCGTCTGTGTCGTCTGCAGAAGACTTGCTGTCGGCAAGGATGGTCAATTCGTAGTATTCCTGAATGTCTAAAAGGAGAAGAGCAGAGATTAGAGCCATGAAGAGTGACTGAAGCGTGTACAAACAAAGGATTAGAAAATAAGGTCATTACACATTAAACAGATAAAGAATGACTGTATGAATAGAAATAATAACTTATTTCAAAACAAAAAGGATTCTCAAAGGATAGGCGCAGTAGAGCTGATTCAATTAGGTAATTATTTGATAAATACAATAATTCAGAATAAATTAATCTTGAATAACTTAAATCTGCAAAAACATGCAATAGCTGCAGGGTAAAGAACATTCAAATGTGTCTTGCATCTGAAGATGCTAACCTGACTGTATACGATAGCCAGTAAACAGAAGGAGATTTCTATGATAAAACTAGTGCATTATTCAGATACCCGCTTTTTACCCACACTGGAAACCCCAAATATCAGCTGCTGCCCCCAGAGGCTTATTCATTTACAGAAGTAACCGTGGGGGAGTTGTCACAATTGTCAACTATCTGATGCCATCTTTGGAGGCTGACATTAAACGAAATTAATAAACAATATGATGGATATTGCCAATGTTTTTTTGAAAATGTACTGACTTAAACAACTGATCAACAAAGGGGTGAATGGATAATCAGCAGCAGATTTGTGTATTACAGATTATGTTATTGGTAGAGAAACTAGAGGAAATGCATCTTATACACTGTTGACATCTAGTGGCAGCTTAAGGTTACTGCAACCCCACTTTTATAGAACTGTGGCTCCAAGTGTTTCCCACTTAAAAGAGGAACAGTTTACTTTATGATCACAGGTTTACCTTCCACTTCTCCCACACAGAACAGACAGTCAATTGTACTCTAAATCATAAACAGGATTGTGAGCTCAGGCTGCAAACTGTAGTGGTCTAAATGGAGATAGTGAAGAGAAGGGGGGGGCGGTGTACAGTTTAGGGCAGCAGGAACGAAGTGGGGAAACAATTAAACTATTCTGATAATTTATTCTCTGTGTTAAATGTGTGAATTCTTGAGACCAAGTCCCAATTTGTGACTTAAGCTACTTAAAGTTTTGACTTTGAGTTTATTTACTTAATGCATTCTAGTTTTCTTATTCGTTTTTCCCAAGTTTCTGGTATAATATAAACAAAACTAAGAATATAATATTCATGAAAACAATTTTGAGTTACAGATTAAATGTACACAGTCACATCTTCAAAGTCAAAAAATGTTAACACCAAAGTATATATAAAATAGACAGCACTGTCTACCTGTAAAACCTGAGAGAGCTTTACTGAAGGTCAAAATCACAAACAGGAACTAAGTCCCATGTTTAGTGAACAGGACACACAGACGTGCGCACACATGCTTACACACAGGACAGAGAATTACTCATCAGCGCTAAAGGTGTGGGCGTGTCATAGAGCAGGTGAGACTGGGAACTCCAGTGAACCTGTTTGACAGCACTGTTTTTTTTCTCCCAGTAAGCCTCATTTCACCAGAAGCAGAATCAACCAGGGGGACACAGACTGTTAACTCTAGTGAGGAATTTATTCTTGCTACACATTCTCTGCATTTGTGAATACTTACTACAAAGGGGCCTGTGTTTTCGATGACAGGCCACATCACGCCTACATCCTTGTGTTCTGAAAAACGTTTTCTAGTGTCATGCAATATCCAAACATCTGAAATTAGCGTTACAACTTGCAGAAAGCAAACACCGCTCCTCTTCTGCTCTTATGATAAGTCTGGCCCCACGTCTTCTAGCATAATAACCAAACCTGTCTGTCCTAATCCGAACAAAAGGACACACAAGCCTTTGAATTCCGGACACTCAGATCCATTGATGAGCTGCTTCTGACTGTCCTACGGTCTAAAGTAAAGCTCAGGAAACAGAACCTTTTTAATATCAGCGCCAAAGCTCTAAAAGGCTCTTTCTTTGTATATGTACAACTTTAAGAATATAATGTCCTTAAGAATAATGTCTGATTATGTCTAGAAATTAAAATGAAGAGGAAAAGTAGGTTAAAAAGAATATCCTATTGGACATTTTATGAAATTGTGTTCTTCTTAACAAAACAAAATGATAATATTAAAAGTAAAATTGACCTTGACCTTAAAGTCTTTATATGTGATTTTTCACATTTAAATATAATATAAATCAAGTATCTCCTCTGAAAATAACTCTGTGAGTCATGACTGTCTACAATGGGTGTAACACCCGAGTCCCACTGTCTGTGATGTTTTCAGAGTTTTCAGAGTCCTATCTTCACTTTGTTCACATCGCCCGGACGGCCGGCTGACTCCTCCCCTCGTGTATAAAAGTTGTTTAATTGAGGGACTAGAGAAAAGAAGAATAACATACTGTACTCACTGCTTAACTGTGTTTCTAGATCACGCTCATTTCAGGTAAATTTACATGCAGTGTGAAGATACGAGCATAATAAAGATCGCTAGCATTAGCATGCTAACACAACAATGCAGCGCGAGTTGTTTTGGTTTCATGCTGGTGCTCAAGGGCGACATCTGCTGGATCAAAACATCACATATAAAGCCTTTAACCTTTGGTTAGGGACATCTAACCAGTACATACTACACAAACATCTAAGTGGATTACTGTCCCTAATGGCACTGCTGAGAAATAATGTCCCAAGACTGGACAGAAAAACTACCAGACCCTAAAAACACAATACCTGTCGACTCTTACATCTAAAGTACTGCAGAATTTAATAAATGTGTTAATTTGTGCTAAATGTGTTAATTTCAATAATTTGCAGTTTGGAAATACATGTTGAATGTGGCCTTAGGCGTGAATACTGGAAAACATGCATAAAAATAAAATTTATGAAGCTTAACATTTTATTTTATAGTTAACAGAGAACTGTGTGAACAGACTAAGAGTGATTCTTAATCTGCGTTCTGCCCTGTGAGCAACACAAACAATTCATTAACTGAAGAACCCTTTCATTCCCTATGATATTTCCTAACATCAGCGGACAATAGAAACTGCTGGTCAGCAGATTAAAGCTTACACAGGCTGCAAAATCAAAAGGTTTTTCATGAATGGATGTGTAAAAGAACAACCAGCTGGGAGGGTACATGAACAAACCAACATATATCCTTACCAAGCAAAGCGCTGAACAGCTGACTTTGGAAGACAGTGATGACTCTGTCCAGAGACTGTGTCAGCTGGTGGTCTTCTTCCCCAGTGCCCTGTTTGGACCGGCCCTGGTTCTGCTGCCTCTGATCAAGCTTAGCCCGGTACTGCTGGAGAAGCTCAAGGGCTCGTCGAGCATCTGAAACCAACATGAACGAGTAAAACAAAACAAAAACTTTTCCAAATAAAACAAAAAAAAAAAACATGGCAGGTACTCTTAAGTAGATCAAGAAGATTAACTACTGTCCATTAAAAGCAGTTACTTAATTGAGGATTACTTAGGTTAAAAACTGGTTCAGATCTTACAGGTTCTTAATCAGTGTGAAGTTAATAAAAGAGGGATAACAACACCTGGCTCTGTAAAGTGAATGTGGACACAGGTGCTGGTTTGTATTGTTGTTTTAATATAACTAATCTCCTTGTTCTTCTTAAGAGTGAAGGAATATAATATAATATCATTCCCCTTCTCTCAACTACTGCCTGTTGTTTCAAGTGTCTAACATCATAACATAACATCATTATAAATTACAAATATGTAACCCATTTGAAGTATAAAAGCCCGTAATTCAGTCCTTGTTGCTTGCATGTAACTAATTTTGATTCAGAAAGTTGAACCAAGTTGCAGATTGTGTACTTTTATTTCACTAGTCACTAAAATACTTTGCTCTTAAATTGAAAAGCAAATGTTTATGCAGTGGGAAAACAGTGGCCCTTTGTGTTGAATAATAAAAATCCAGATCACTTTATAGCTATCTGCATTCATTGAAATGGCACCTACTATTAAGTTTTTATTACCATTGTTTTATGTAACTAATTCAGGAGGGCAAAAGGGCAATATATTTTGTGGTGTAAAGGAGGGCTGCAGACTGCATACCAGGCTCACTGGCGCTCTGAACAGCTGATCAAACCGGAACCACTGACAGAGCCTCATCAAACTAGGAGCGACAGCTTTCAGCTTCAAAAGTAAAGTTGCAGTGAAAGATGTAATGCCAGGCAACGTGCAAATTGGACGTTTAAGCCATCATTCACGTCTCTATAACCACACACATAACAAGCTGAACATGCAAAACACATTGATGAGTTCCCTCTTTTCATGACATCCAGTTGGATATTAACTAACAGACTGTAAAGCAGTTAAAGCAGATTTAAAACACTGCCTCGGGGATAACTTGTGCGCCGAATTTACCACAGTGTCTGAATAATTAGGCTACGTGAAGCTCGCGTATTAAAATCCAGGGTTAGTATGCGTAAAGTAATAAGCAATTTGGCATTAAATCGCGGGTGTTTTAAAGGGAGATACGTGCTGAAGCGTGAACGTTAACAGAGCTTTAAAAACCTGAATCGACAACAACCTTTATAGTGGTCCAAACTAATACTGTTCCACAACAAACAAAACAAAAAAAAACAAAATGTGAGGTGAAAACAAGCAGCAGAGATATGGAGAAAAATATTCAAAAACATTTATTTACCTTTCTGTCGAACAGGCATGTCGACACAGTCCTCCTCCTCCTTCTCGTGTCTGTGTCACTGTGACAGTCTGTTGTTACAGATGTGTGTGTGTGTGTGTGTGTGTGTGTGTGTGCGTGTGTGTGTGTGTGTGTGCGCGCCTGTCGCGGGATAGCCTGCCTCTAAACTGGGACACCAAAGTCACACTACAAACAGTTTGCAACCTACCGACATGTCGTTTTATCAACTAAAAACTTTTGTAAAGCGTCCGAAAATGTCTGAAAACACCGACAAAAAGCGACGACGGTGAGAGGAATTGTCATGACAACCGCCGAGAAATTCCATAGCAACCGTTGAAGTCCGTTGAATGACAGCTACCGCGTGGACTTAGTACCTTGAGCTGCCCTTTGTTTTTTGTTCTTTCACTTTAACTCTCCCTCTGTCCTACTACTCCTCCATTTCTTCATTCATGTGACGAGTGAAAACGCTGTCAGACCGGTTCTTAGGCGGTCCTGTGGGATGACACACACACACACACACACACACACACACACACACACACACACACACACACACACACACACACACACACACACACATAAAGTAGGCCTACCTAGAGGACCAGCACACACAGATTCATGCTCACACTTCAAAACAGCACTAAAGCAGGTTTTGAAAGGCTGTAAACAGTTTTGTCATGTTGAACAGGTGTGTGCGGTGGATGAAGGCCGCATGTCAATCCCAGGACACACACAGGATTTACATCTAATCCACTCAACTCTGAGTATAGATTTGGGTTTACAGAGACTCTATGAAACCTCTCCCCGCCAGGATGATTAGATAATACATTTTACAAATTTATATTAAATAGCAAAAGGGCTTTTGCACTGCGCGGACAATTTATTAATAGTGTTAAATGTCAAAACAAAAACAAAACACTTAAACACATTGCACTTACACAACCTAGGAAGCAAGGTGTATCCTCTGAGAGATTCAGCTGAAATGACACAGGTGTTATCCCACCATCTGTACACCCGAGCCCATCCCTGTGTGAGTTTAGTGGTTTTTGTCATGGTAAATAGTTGTATTGTGTTAAATAGATTAAAGCCTCTCTGTCCTTATTCCTGCCCATCCACATCAACTACCAGAAACATAGATTTTACAGAAACAACGCCTTTGGAAAAAGCATTAAACAAAGACAAAAAATTAAGAAAAAAATAAATTGTTGGGCACAAGGAATTCAGTCAACGTTCAATTGGTAATAGGCTAATATCTTGAATTGTTGTTAATCCTTAAACCATTGTTGGCAATGAATAAACTGGAGAAACTATTGAAATCTCGAGGGACTGTAAGCTTTTTTAAAAACAACTTATTTAACTCAAAACCTTCCCATAGTTAGACCAAAACTATTCTGGTCAAGATTACAGCTATCTTAAAATAGCCTACCAACCTATGACAATTAGGTAGCCTAACTATATCGTTAACTAGCTACTGTCACGGTTAGCAGGGATCTTAGGACCCATCGTAAACTGTAAATAATAAGGGTCCTATTTACTCTAACAGGCAATGTTGTTCGCTAAATGGTTAAACACTAACTGAATTTACATCAATGCTAAATTGAATTTCAAAAATGTACCTGATGCTAAAAGACAAAGATAATTAGCCTTGTAAAAAAAAAAAAGGCTAACTTAAGTTTAGCAATAGAATATGCTCAGGTGAAAAAATATAAATGGGAACTTCAAGTTATAAATATAACTTCAGTGTCATGTGTTTGTTTTTTTTTTTTTTTATGTAGCTAAGAGTAACCTAATTTGAAATGAGACATTTCAGACTTGGTAACGCTTTGAAGAATCCACCATCTTACCCATTGTGAGATAAGAAGAAGAATATCACTTCTTATTTGTTTGTGAGATAGAGATAGATCCAGGAATGCATTGAGCCTAACTGAGCTCAACATGAAAAATGTGCATTTTGAAAACTCCAAAGCATCATCACTTCAGACAGACTTCATGTGGGTTGATGTTTCAAACGAATATGTTCCGTTATAATATATATACATGGCCAGGCTGTTTCACTTTTGATAGAGCTAAGCTAACTTTATCCCTCTTACTTCCATCCTTGCACTAAGCTTGGCTAAATAAATCCCAGACCTATTTGTGCACTGGACAAACACAGAGGAAATTGATATTGATCTTCTCATCAATCCCTGAAAAAGACAGCTAGCAGGTTGATTTTCCAAATTGCAGGAGCGTACTGGTATTTTTTTCAGCATCTGTGACATAAATCTATTTCATATTATGTGGTACAGTAGTAGTAGTAGTCGGAGTATAAACACATAAAGGCAAAATTAGGAATCTTTTGATGCTAGCAGATTCATATTATTCCTTCAAATTGGACAGAATATATTGTATTTTTGTGTTTGTATAGACAGAGGATCATCTGTGACATTACTTCATCTACATAGACACACACTCATTACACTCATGGCCAACACAGACAGCAGTGTGAATGGAGGTCATGGACCCAGTCTCTGGTATTGTTATTGATCAGGTCACTAGAGCTTATTGACAGCTTTGGTGGGTGCACAGAAACTCTTGCTCTGTATCACTTACACACTCACACACAAGGATAGCCGCATAATACATGAGTCAGCGTGGGCGGAAATGTATGCATGATTGTGCAAGTGGGCTGGTCAGCAACGACACAGAAGTATAATTTTGTCCAAACCAGTGTGTAAAAGACAGAGTAAAGAGGAACGAGAACAAAAGAGCATCCTTCTGCTTTCATCAGTGTGCGTGTGTGTAGATGTGCGTTTCTGTGTGAACTATTACCCTCCTTTGTTAATTGTCGGCTTGTACCACAGTAAGCAGAGTTGTTCTACAGAGAGCATTGACGCCAGGAGAACAGTAGGGAATGGTACAAGGCAGATAGGGGGAGACGATTTTGAAATGAACCCCTTCCTTATTCTAATCCAGTTGTGCATTAGACAACACAATTAAGTTGTATATAATAATGCAGTTAGTAAGTGATAGTGGTAGAACATGCACTTATTTCCATAGCAAGTGCCATTGCGCCACTCATAACCCCAATCATCAACTCCTCCCTCCGCTCTGGTTCAGTACCCAAAACTCTCAAACTGGCAGCCGTCACCCCCATCCTCAAGTAACCTGGACTCAATACAGACAGCATGTGGAACTTCCGCCCCATCTCCAACCTCCCCTTTCTTTCGAAAATACTGGAACGTGTTGTCGCCTCCCAGATCAAATGCCACCTCTCCTCCAATAACCTGTTTGAAGCATTCCAGTCCGGCTTCCGTTCGCAGCACAGCACAGAAACAGCTCTCCTCAAAGTCACCAAGAAACCTCCTCCTCTCCTCATCCTCCTCGATCTCACCGCAGCCTTTGACGCCATCAGCCACAGTATTCTTCTATCCCGCTTAGAACACTCACTCAACCCTCACTGGCACTGCTCTTTCCTGGTTAAAATCCAACCTCACCGACCGACAACAGTTTATCAACATCAATAACCGCTCCTCCTCCATAGCTCCTTTGTCCCAAGGCGTCCCCCAGGGTTCGGTGCTTGGTCCCCTCCTGTTCATCATATACTTGCTCCCCCTTGGTAACATTTCAGCCAGCATGGTCTCCATGTCCACTGTTATGCAGATGACATCCAGCTTTACATCTCCACCAATTCAATCACCACTGAAACACGCTCTACCCTGACAAACTGCCTCAATGAAATAAAAACATGGATGCCACACCAACTTCCTCTCTTTCAACTACGCAAAATCGGACATAATAATCATCGGCCCCAAATCCCTCACCAATTCCATTCACAACTTCTCCTTCACAATAGACAACTCCACTCTCTCCCCATCCCCTCATATCCGCAATCTTGGAGTCATCTTTGACAGCCAACTCTTGTTTGACCACCACGTCACCCAGCTCACAAGAACCGCCTTCTTTCACCTCAAAAACACAGCCCGCCTCCGTCCGCTGCTTTCCTATTTATCAAATGTGTATTTTTAACCCTGGATAACAGTGAAATAAGAGGTCTACAAATATTTTAGGTTTGTAAATAGACTAAATGCTGTAAAAAAAAAAGTTGGAGGTTAGAGAAGTCAGGTTGCTAGCGAGCAGTTGGCTAACAATACGTTTTTCAAGGATTTTCAGTGTTCAAAATCCAGTTAGATTTTTAAATATAGGCCAAACTATGATTTGAGCTACTAATAAATACAAATACTGAGAAGTCTACTTAAAACCTCTATTCATAAGTCAGCTTGAAAAATGAAGCTGTCCCTGTATGATCCACAGCTCAGATAAGTGTCAAGAATAGATGAGATGGAGGGATAGAGAGGATGAAGAATAGTCTGGCTGTTAGACTGATGAACAGAGAGACAAATGAACATATGCTGAGATGATGAGAGCTATACTGAGTTTAATCCACAGATAAGCAGAGGGAACTGAACTCTTTCCTTTTATTCATCCCCCACTTCCAAGATAGAAAGGCCAATTTGATATTGAAAAATTGTCTTGTTTATTTTTGTGTGGTACCAACTGATGTATGTCAACTATTTTTCTACTAAAGCCGGTAAATGTTTACATTTATGACTGGTCCCTGAGCCTCATTTGAACACACCACTTTGCTCATGTAGTTGAACCTATCGTCCCTTTAAAGTCTTATATTGCTAGGATTAGTATTTTTATGTTACAACAGCTTCTTCTTCTTCTTGTAAATATTCCAGCAGTTTGGACGTATCGAGGCGTCCCAAGAACAGCATCACAACAGTGGCAGCTTTATAATTTGGCAGTTCTTCTTCTTGATGCTTAATGACGGTGGAAACCTTAGGTTGCATCAGCGCCACCAACCGGTATGGATTAAACATTTTGTAAATCTACAGACACTGAGGACGGCATAAAAAAGGATACAAACGCCGTCATCCTCCTGGTAATAGATGAGGTCGTCTGCTGCCGGCGCCGCCCCTCCAACGTGTGGACATTGTATCGCAGATCTTTTCTGAAATATTTGTTTTACCATAGTAAGATCACCTCATTAAATGTGTAAATTACCTGTTTTTATTTTTGATCTTTTGATCAAGTATTTTTCATTTTTGATTTCAAGTCAAAATAAATTGAAAGACAATTTTGCCTCAACTAGATAATTTCACAGGAACTGAATTGTGATCAAAAGTTTAGTTAACTTAAAGATTTAAGTAGAACTGACTTGATGTCAAGTTTATTTGACTAGAAAATTTAATTTCTTTGGAATAATCACAAATTTATCTCAACTTATCATTAAAGTTCAGTTAACTTAAAATTTTAAGGCAGCCCGGACACTAACTCTAAGTTATAACAACTAGTTGTTTTTTTTTACAGTGTACTTCTTACAAAATCTTCCATTTTCATTCCATGTCTCTCCACCCAATTCTTCATTTGTCTCACAACCCCATGACTACTTACCTCTTTCTTTCTTTCTTTCCTAAAGAAATAAAAAACTCAGAGGATCAGAAAGAGATATCACCCCCCCCCCCCTCTCCTACAGACAGAGCCCATTGGAACACAAGGAACCCATATTACCAATAGTGACATTTTTATTATTTGTACAATAGAGACTTTAGTACATTATTCAAAACACCTCTTATATACTGAAAAAATGGTACGTCCCAAAGCCCAAAATGGCTCCAGTATAATCGCTGCACAGCATTTTTTAAATTTTATACATATATTATTTTTTGTAAAAACTGTATCTTAAATAGTATGTACAGATAGCGTCTGCAAAATGCATTCTAAACACATGATATATATTATATATACTTCTGCAATTACATTTCTCCGCATTAATACTCAAACTTAAAACTGGAAGGATTTCAACTTGCATGTGCAAATAAATAAAGAAATAAATAGTGCTGTTAAATCGTCACTAAAATTTGTCCAACTTAAAACTCGACAGCGGTTCTCTCTTCAGAGGTCAAAGTACTTTTTGTCACACAACAGAAGAAGCAGCATTCAAGTTGGGTAGGTGTAGGTACTGCAGAAAAGCATGAGTACATTCACAATCAATATGAGTCATTTTAAATTGGATTTCATTCACAGCTATGTACAGTGACACCGCCCTCAGCATTTGTTCAGCTCTTATGTAGTTTAAACACATAGAAAATGACTGTTTTTATAGTCATATACATATATATAATATATATTTGTATAACACAAATTCACAATTACAGTAGAAATACATTTTATACAGTTTTGGATAGAACATGTGTAGGTCTCCAAGTCATACTGTGCGTACTTCCATCCATAACTTTATTATAAGTGTCATTATTATAAAATATCACAATTTTTGAGCAAAGCTAAGGTATATCAATATATTTAGAAAGAATTACCTGAAACATGTAATAAAAAATAATTATATTATCAAACCTTTTTCTCTGTTCTCGTCACAATATCTTTGATATTTCAAACTCTAAATAGGGGTCGGGTGGGTACCTGTGGTCTTTTAACCACAAGTCCAAGCTGTGCCATTTTGTGTCCCTTATTTTTAAATAACTAAATTCTGACGCTTATTAGAAGGGCTGACACAAAATGGTCACGTGATGACACTGTCATGTCAAGTAAAAGCAAAAGACAGGGGTGTTGTTTTGCTCTGGATGAAAACATCAGATGTTGTACAGAACAGAACATAATTCACCATTGTGAGATGTCTTTAAGACACGTGTTGCATTTACACTGAGACATAAAATGAAAGTCTTCACTCTCTCTCTATCTTTTTTTTTGTCTCTCCGTCGGGTCAATACAATTTCAGGAGCATGGCCATGAAGGTCAGATTTTGCTTCCTATTGCTCCGGGAAAAAAAAAAAGTCATACAATCACAGTTTCCACATCTGAGTCTACATTTCTTTGTTACCCCCACTTTTCTAAATGTCAAAATCCAAAACACAGCTACGGCCTTTTCACAAATCATTTTTAACATTCACCAAAAACGTTGGTCAGTTTTAATTACCATGTACTCCTAGAGTTAGTAAGCGTCTCCTTAGGTGACGAAAAGTGACACTGAAACTTTGAGTGTTGCCAAAATTCTTTGTGGCACAGATCAGATGTTTCCCTGATTTTCTAAACAGAGAGAATCTCATTCTTATAGATTCACCCATTAAGACTGTTACACTGTGTTGTACCTTCTTTAGTGACCCTTTTCTTGCTGTTGGACACAAATGTTCCCCTCCATGCGGCTGCTCTCATTATGTGCAGCTCAGATCTGTGCCACAAAGAGGTACAGCTCTGATCTGAGGGAGGCAGATGGACCGCATGGCACCAAATACAGAACATCAGTCTCACTGAAACTTGGTGGTATATTACATCTGAAGTCTTCTGCAGAGTGGAAAACGTAATAAGCATACAGAAAAATGATTGGCTGACAGTGGCCAATGATATTAAAGCATGCTCTGATTTTTTCATATAAGTAAAACAGCTAAAAGGGGAGTAAGAAAAATACAAAACAGGACCTCAAATATGGCACAGATATTACAAATAATGTTACAGTGTGGGTGAGAGTGACTCAGGTTAAATTTGAGAACCAGGCTAGATTATAGTCAGTACTTCATTATGCTCACCACCACATGTGTGTTGTGTATGGGGGGCTCATAGGTGTTCTTTAAATATGTATTGATGTGCATGGCAGTGTGTGTAAACATTAGCATGACTTTCTCAATAGATGGCACTGCAGGAAAAGTTCGGCTCTACTGAAAAACATCAATAGGCCGAGCTTCAGAAATATTGCTTTAGCTCTTTTCAGCACAAATGTGCAAGCAACAGTTTCTTCTTTTCAAAACAAATAAAACAAGGAGCTGTTGTGAACTATGAACAGTGGGTTTTTTTTCTTTACAGGAAAAAAAAAAGTGGTGATATACTTTATAAAATTGTCCATTTTGAGAAATAATCCCTGTATGTTCATAAGAGAGAAGTCAGACTGTGGTTTTATCAACAGTATTTATATGAGTCATAAAGTGTGTGTCCAGGCCTCCAGGGGAGAATGCAGCTCGAGAAAACTGCAGCTCTGTATATGTACACAAGGCAGAACGTCTTAAGTTTTCAATTTCTGTACACTGGAGGCAATAACAACGGCAGAACAGAGGATAGGACTGCAAAAGAAAGAAAAAGACAAAGAGGGGAGAAAAACAGAAAGAGAACAAAAGAGCACTGGACGAAGCAAAGAAGAACAAGGAAGAACGTGTATCTGAATCATGTGCTACACCAATGACAAAAAAATAATAATTTAAATTTACCCTGGACCGTAAAATAAAAGTCAGAAGAGGAAAGTAAAAACACAAGAGAACTGTAACAAAACCAAAAGTATTCAGACTGATCAGATGACTGCCTAATTAAGAAACCAGCCACACAATCCTAACTGCAGCAGCCCTGTTGGAACTCAAAGTCCTCTTGTGGTCCGCCTACTTGTCGATCAGGTCCCTGACCGCTGGTGGACAGAGGAGCCGATATGTTTCCTATGGTACATTTGGCACTAGTATTTGCCTTTGGTCCAGCAATAGGCAAATAAACGTCTGTGTGTTTCCCTAAAAAGGTAAAAAAAAGGCGGCTCATTTTTTCAGTTCCACAAGCCTCCAGCGGAGGGCAGGTGGGGGTGGCGTGGGATGGCGATGAGCAGAGTAGAGAAGCGTTGTTGTGTTTTGTTTGTTTTGTTTGTTATAAAACTATTTCTAGCGCGCGCTGCTGTCCCTCAGAACCACCAAGTCCACCATCCGCTGGAAACTCTTCAGCAGAGAGACGGCTGTCTCGTGCTCCATGTGTAAAAAACTATGTCCGTTAGCCTGCAAGGCAAACACGCAGCACAGTCAACAGCATGTGTGTGTGTGTGTACGTGGATGTATGTGTTGCAGAATTTATGTCAATGTGTGTGTTGTGGGGAGGATGGAGGGTCACTGCCATCATTATCTCAGAAACACATCACTGTTGGGGAAAAGAGAGAGAAGAGGAGGAGCTACACAGTCATGCTGTAGAGAGAGAAGGGGTAAAGACAAAAAAGGGCTTTTAGATGAGTTCATCAGCTATACTGTACATCTGTGGAGAGAAGGTGGTGGGGGGAGAGAGGGGAGGGGAAACATGATGGGAATGATAGACGGGAGGTAAATCCTTTGTGGTATCGCTTATTCTGACCTGACGGTGTAATGCTCAAGGATCTGTGCGAGATCAATTCTGCTCCTACTTTGAAATAAAAGCTATGCTAAACACCAAAATCCAATATTCGTTATTACTCTGTGAAGTGTTTATTGATTCATTTTGATTTATCGACACTGGAGTGAAGGTTGTCTCAACAGCTAATGCTGACTCTGGAAAAATCTAAATTGGTCGCTCATGTTAACAAGGGAAGCATCCATGTTTACTTTACTGACTAAGACTTGTGTTTAAGAGAAACAAAGATATCACATGAAAATGAACATCGTATAAAAAGCTGCTAACTGCAGTAATCATTGCAGTTTTTTTTACAGAATAAAATGCTGAAAGGTCTCAAGGTTAAGCTCTGTATGTGACGCTGTAGAAGGTATAAAATGTACAACGTCGCTTACATAATGTATTCATACTTTTACTTGTATTATTTGAATGTCCAGATGTTCATTATTTTCTTCTTTGACTTCTTAGTCCTGTTTTTGATGAGCTCACCACAACAACATGCTGTAAACTGTGTTGAGGTAAATAATAATAATAATAAGATGTCAATCTTATTGAAACGTTTTGAATAAAAAGAGTAATTACGCTGTCAGATAATGTACATGCAGATTGGGAACAGTCAAACAAATGAGTCTGGTTTGCAGTATGACCTGGAAACATGTCGCATTGTTTGTAGTAAAAACAAACAGCTTTACTGTGAGACCAGTCATTGGAAATCAATGAGCAATCGCCTGATTCGCTAAAATCTATACGTAAGTCTATGATTGGTAACTTTTGTTATTTTCTGCAGTGATAACTATTTTTCTACATCTCATGCATATAGAAGTTACATGTTGATCAGAATCTTATTTTTTTACATTAAAAAACATTGAAAAATATTTGCATGTATACACATACTTTGCTTTTAAAGGAGGTTTTTATTTGGTTTAGTTTCATTTTTTAAACGTGTTTCGAGGTTGAACTTGGGCCAAAAATCTGCCTCAATGAAAGAGTTAGCTAAGTCATATCTGCTAAATCTTTTTAAATGTTTGCAGTCCCTCAGTAGTAGTAACCAAAACCGTTCTGTTGCCGACTGTTCTTTCAGTGTTGTTTCTTACCATAGACAGTAAAATAAATCAACCATAGTGCTGAAACCCTCTTTTTTAAGAAACCCCCTTTTCAAGACCCATTTTCCATTTCGGCTGTCCCCTTCCTGTTTTGTTTTTTAACAGTAGTGACTACATTTGTACAACTGGGCTGATACACAATGTTACATGACAATCCTTGCCAACAGGCTGTGGTGCAAATCAGACAGGTAGCGGTACCCTAAAACATAACTGACTATTTTACTCAGAAAACGACATTTATTTACTAAATAGTTCAGTAATTGAGAATGCAGGTTCAAGTGTGATTACAGGATACAATCGTTTTGATTTCATCTACTCAGCTCTCCCTGTGATGCTTGGCTTCAAAGTTTATGGCTACTAATGAATGAGAGAGGTTGGGGGGGGAGGGGGGTGTCATGCCTGATAAATGGACCAACAGGTACACACACAAAGTAGAATACATGGGGTGGGAGGGAAATGCTGAAGCCTGATAAAAACAGTCAAAAAGAGCCTCTGTTTCTGTTTTTGTCGATGAGTAAGAGGACGTTACCTGCAGTATCTTGTCTCCAGGCTGCAGGGCGGATGCGGCGGGCCCGTCATGCTGTACCCTAGTAACAAAGATACCCTATAAGTCAAAATGATACACCGTTAGGACAACACAGGGACACGATGGTTTAGAATCTTTGCCTTTCTCATTCTCATCTCAATATCCATCCCTCTAAAAAATAACATTTCTGCCAGAAATATATATGGGAGTTCACCAAATAAATTGTCTTTGTTTTCAATTTAGAGAGGCATGCAATTTCAAGATTTACTTGCTATTTGCATCTTTTTTTAAATGTACAGAAGCTGAATGAAACACTCCTCCCAAAGACATCGATTATACATGTCAGAATGGTTCATAATCTCTCTATGCATGTAAGGCCTATATACAGTAGACAGGAGTTTAGAAAGAGAGAAAAAGTCGATAAATAAAGTTACTATATAAAGGAGAGGGGGAGAAGAATAGGTGTGGGATGGGTACTGACTTTAGGGGAAAGCAGTAGGTAGCAGGGAGGGCAGAAGATAATTCATCCCCGATATTTTACCTCGATTACCCAAGGCAGAGATTGTAAAAACACCAACATCTTTGCATCGAGAGCTGAAAGATGTTTTTTGAACACACACAGAGTGTGGGACGATGCAGCTGTGTCCGCTCAGCGTGGTTCAACAGGTTGTGCACGTGTTGAACGCACAATGGTGAGCTTAGGTGACACCATTTAGCCCAAAACAAAAAAACTAAAAAAAAATACAATGTGATGTAGTATTGAGAGTGCAGCAGCACCTACATACTACAGTCTGTGAGTGAGTGCAGGAACAAACACATATATTGCATATTAAAAAAAGGTGTGTGTGTTAGAAGTATTAGTTTAGCTGCTATTCACAATAACACTGGAGCTTATACAGTGAGCCTCATACGCTTATAAAATCAAAAAATGTGGCTTGAAAATGTTTTAATATTCTATCCAAAGCGGCTAAAATATTCATTTTAGCTTTTGAACGACCAGTTTCCACATGCATGGACTTGGTCAGCTGATTTTAGTCATGTTTTATGTCCATTAAAATCCCTCCAGGGCCCGAGAAAGCATATTTTTTTAAATTGAAGGACTAGTTGCAGTCAGGTTGTGTGATGGAGCTCACTGTACATTACAAATGTATTTGTTAGCAGCTGAAAATTGTTAGTCACAATGATTTTACTTTTGCACACTATAAAGTTGAACACAAAGCTGCAGTCCCCTGCAAAAAACCTGCTATCTTCAAGATTTTAGAATTTTTCACAAATGTTGAAGATGTATGTTTTTTTTTGTATCGCTACGTTTGACAGTTTTCGTACTCAGTTACAAAAACCAGGAAATATTGGGGTGTGTTTTTTGCAGCTTGGTGATAACATAGATATAGTTGTATCTAAAAGATGAAAGTTAATAAATATGTTCGTTATAGACAGCAGCTCAGTGTGCAAAGACAGCAGATTTAGGAACACCAGGAAAAGAAAATTGGATTTTCAGACGCTCATGACTCAGATGTGACTAATAATCCATCTTGGGCCCCTTTAACCCCCGTCTTGTGTTCTTACATGGAGCATGAGAAGCTAATCCATCAAAGCCCGGGATCACTCTCCTGTCAATACAGGAACTGAGTCACTGAATCGACTCACTGAATCCTAATTAGCTAGAAGTAAACCTGACCCAGTGGCTTTGAGAGAAACAGGTGGTCTTTGAAGTCATCTCACAAGATCATTGTCGTTTCTTCCTTTCAGACACCTGATCTTGACTTCTTGTTCTTCTCTCAGAGCTCTTGTTGGATTTGATGTCACAAGAATAATCCTGTTTGAAAATGTTTCTTTTGAATTAGTTAGAAAAAAAAATCTAATTAATTACAGAAAACTTGTGAATAAGATAAGTCAGCAGCTGAGTCCTTGATTTTTAAAGGAAAATATAAATATAATTAAGGATTGAGGATTTTTTAAAGAAAATGATTCATGTTGTGGGCAACAATTTAAAGAGATTTAGGTCAAAGAAATTAGAGTCCTAATAATAATGAAAAAATGTACACTGTCCCTTTAAAGGCTTGAGTAGAAATGTACAAAATATTGAAGAGAAAATGTTTTTTGTTTGAACTTGAGTGCAGATAACAGACCTTCCACTTCAAACTGTCATGGTTAAAGCTATTTTAAAGATGACGCTGCTCTAACAGGATGTCATTATTTATCAAATATAAATTATCTTTTAGAAGTTTATTTAATAGATTTAAATTTCACTAATTTATTTGGGCTAAAAGTGTAGCTAAGATACATTAAAGGTATGGGCGCAAACAACAAGCTGACCACAAGAGGGAGCCACAGTCCTGTGGAACAACACTCAGGGGATCAAACCCACAGATGTATAATTTATCAGTCATGCTGTTTCTATTCACAGACCTTTAGAACTATTTGAACTTTGGCTTATTCAGACCTGGGTCTCTAAATAAAATGTACACATAAAGACATAAAGACGGTTCAAACTATTCTTTTCCTACTTTTACAAATGGCTTCGTCTACTCTGAATTAAAATAGAAACAAATGTAGAAAGGGTTGGGCAAAGTAAGTTCTCATAAGTAGGCCATGATGATCAAAAGAATATTAAAGGCGTCTGCATTTGTTTGAGCTTAAACTGCTGACGAATCATCCCTGAGCTGACAATCATAGAACAAAAAAACATGAAAGAAAGCTTCAACTGCTTCAGCAAGGCGCCTCACGTGCATGCAGGGACGTTACAACAGGGTTTAAAGAGATGATAACTGTATTTATATCACAACACACATAGGAAATGCATATTCCCCATATTTCACTTTAGACGGTTTACATTTGAGCTGTACTTGCTCTCATGACTGACTGAATGATCAACATTTGCAGATACTTGGAGGATCAGCAGGTAACACACACTGTCACTGTTGATCATTCACTGACATTTTCAAAAACTGCAGTGTGATCGTAAAGGTCAAATTTAACCTTCATAGTGAAATATCACAAAGCAGTCCAAAATTTAAAGTAATCTATATAAAGCATGTTCTGATTTTTTGAAAACATATCAATATAATTTATGTTTAATGTCATTTATCTGCTTCTCATTTGCCATTGGCACCATGTCCTGCTGTGTAACACGGCATTCATAACGGACAAGCAGCGGCTGATGGAAACTTTATGAACACGAGCGGAGACGAGGATGATTAAATAACTGTACCAGTCAGCAACTGAGTCACTACTTGTCCACATAAAACTAAAGTGAAATGATGAATTGACACTTTCTGTTATCACTTCACACCCCCGACTTAAATGAATTCATCGTTTGTCACATAGGCCGCACAAAGGCTGAACGTTTAAAAGAGCCCTTCTCTATTTATAGACCAGCTGTCTTGTCAGTTACTCAACATCTGAAATAACAGTCAGTGAAATCTGCCATACTTCCCATCCTCGCATCAAAGTATTGAACATCTAAAAAAAAAAAAAAAAAAAAAAAAAAAAACTCAACCCACGGTGTCCCAGTACTAAAGCAGCCTTCTTAAAATAGCCGTCAGAGCTCTGTGAGCGGCACCGCTCCTTTAGACCGACTATAGCAGCGTGTTTCTAGGACAGGCTGTCATGTGCAGGAGGCCTGAGGGATCTGCAAGCCAAACAGGCTCTCTGTGGCGGCACACACTTTGAGAAACGGCTGAACTCAGAAGGAAAAGAGTTTGGCACCTTTTGCAGTGATTGTATTTCAAAAGTGGGGCTGTGACTTCATTTTCCAGGGAGGAGAACACTGTAGAGATGACCCAAACACAGAATGACTTACTATTAATGATACAAAGAATGTATTTACAGCCCTAAACTTGAAGATTACCTAACTATTATCATTTCTCTGGAGTCTACCTTCCTGTTTTTTTTATGTTTTACAGGATTTACAGTATGTTAAGAACTTGTGTTTTGGCATATTTTACCTACAAACCTCTGGCTTCTTCACCCAATTAACAATCAAACTGTTTTTTTTTCCAAATAGTCTGCAGTATAGGATCACAGACTCAAAGTTAACCAAGTCAACTGCTGCCCTTAAGACACACAGACGTACGGACAGATGCACGAAACACTGCGGTAACGAGCAGCAGTTTCCATGGCAACTCTGAGGTAAAGCCGGGGGAGGCTGTGATAGGCTGGCTGGCCGGGTCGGGTCGTACCATGTCGGAAGGTTTGAAGGGGTTCCCCTGGCCACTGATGCCACCAGAGATACTGAAACCAAGACCAGGGTTCTTCTCTATTCTCACACACAACTACAGAGAGAGAGAGGAGGGGCAGAAACAGAGAGACAGAACAAACAAACAAAAAAAAAGAAAGACAAGTGAAAGTGAAATACAAAGATCGTAACCATCTGTGGTAGATAGACAACATGCACAACAGTGCTTCATGCGATGTTTTGGCACGTTTTGGCAGCTATGTTGGAGGTCTGCAGTTATCTGGTAACGATGGTTGAGCCACACATATCCTCATCAGAGTTTTTCTTTGAGGGACTATAAATGCTGTCTCTCACTAGGAAGGGGAAAACCAAAAAAAAAACCTGCAGGAGGATGAGCTAATCTGAGCGGTGTGAATGACTTCATGTTTCAACCTAAACTGGTACAGTGATCTCCATCTGTGAAATATCTCAGATTTAGATCGACGCCTCCGTTTCTTTTTCTAGACCCGTTTCTGCACAAACTGTTGCTGTTAGGTGGCTAAAAGTACTCACAGATGTCCCAGTTATTGTTAACTGCTTGATGGCCTTATGTGAAGCCTTCAAAATCCACTTACTGACATGAGAATCTGATCAGAAAAATACAGCTAATATCTATAGTCAGGGTCTCATGAAGAGTCCATGAAATTATAAGTGCAAATAAAACCTCCTACTTTCAAAAATAACCTTTGTTTTTTAAATCGGAATCAGAGCGGGTAAAAGCAGCCCCACTATTGGAAAATATTCATTTTGGTTGGTGATGCAATATCAAATTAAAATCACTCTGCTTTCCACGTCATAGTTAGCCCCCACATGCATTGTTAGCTGAGATGTCCTTTTTGTTCTCCATCATTACAGGACTAAACTCCTTCTGGGAACCCTAAAACACCCACGGATAAAAAGGATCAAATACAGCTCACATCGAACTCCGACAAACTGCAGCCGACAAAATGTAAAAATCATAGTGTTCAATGTTAACCTTTACTGTATGTGATTGTTAATAACTATGCTAACACTGAGTGTAGATAGCCGAATAGCTGCTATGGGACTTTATCAGTTGATGTTTTGATCAAGTATCAGAGAAATATCAGAAAAGCTTTTAGAAACTTAAATGACCATATTACGTATATGGATAGAAACTATTATTCTGATTCTTTTAGAAGTCTACTTTAATGTTCATACGACCATTTCTTACATGTTTAAAACAGTATGCTTTCCAGCTTGGCAGCTTCTTTTCTGACTTACTGAAGTAGATCTCTGTATAATTTCACTTGTTCATTTAGATTAATATTCATGGGACTTAGTCTCTAAATGCACCCTGTTATTATCAGCTGGTCACTCAATTGTAAAGTGCTTTGAATAACTCAAATCTATTTCATACATGAATAACATCTACTTGATATAACATTAATTAAAAGAGCAACTGCATAAAATGAATGTTAGCTTTTAGCATTTAATCAACTGTTATTTTTAATATTGCAAAATTTTACTTTGTCACAGTTACAAACTAATTTACTAACTGATTGTGTTGCGCAGACCTCCAAGATAGTGTGCAGTACAAACAGACAAATGGTCAGACAGACGGATACCTGCTCCTGGAAACCATCCGTGCTCTTCTGGCCTTTAGTCTGCAGCAGGCAGCGGGCGCTCTGAGGCCGCGGGTTAGTGTGCGTCATGACGACCTGGTTGCTGTGGACCATGCCCTGATTGTGGTACTGGGGGTTGGTGGCGGGGAGGGAGGGTTGATGGGAGGAGTGAGAGGAGTGGGGGTTGTACTGGGGTTGGTTCCCTGATGGGGAGAGGGCCATGGGCAAGCCGGATCCTTGGTAAGCCTGTCCAGGAGCAGGATGTCCTGGACAGGGGAAACAAATGGTCAAAAACTCATATATCAATATCAACCAGTTATGTTATTTGCTTCCCAATTTATTTATATCTCCAGCCTACCTATGCTGTTTCCCTAAGAAATATGTACAATATGAGCGACAAATGAACAAGTTTTTTCCCTTTTACCTTGACTCATGTTGCCTTGGTACTGCCCCCCAGAAGGCACCACTGACAGGGGCATCCCAGGTTGGTATTGGCCCCCTTTGTTCATCATCCCATCGTAGACCTGCTGCCCGACCACTCGGTGAGGTGTAGTGGACGAAGAAGAGGAAGAGGAGGTGACGATCATGTGTGTGTTGTGTGATTGGTGGGACTGGTTGTGGGAGTGGGCACTCTGCAGACAGAGGAGAGGCAAGTTAAAAACGTTGCATTATAAATCCAGAGGAAAGCGTTGCTGGGTTAGACTAGCAAGCTAGTACCTTCTTCATGAGGTTGTCAGGTGGGACGTCCCTCCTGCCGAGTGAGTAAGGAGCCCACTGGTTGCTCCCTGACACCCCCTCCTGGTCGTTGTCCAGCATAGCAGCCTGCTGAGAGGGGGTCTAACAGAGAGACAGAGAGACACAATGACCATTACTGAAAATGAAGATCTACTTTGAATCATTCTTTTAATGTATCGGCCTTTCACTGTCTTGGTTTCAGGCGGGTTAAAATGAATGTCATGTAAGATTCTGTTGTTTTAACAATGGAAACTGTTGGACTGTAACAGATGAGTAAATCATTTTTCCATTTGAAGTGAAGTAACTGTTGAGCAGTTTGATAAACAGACATCATGTTCTTAATGCTGTGGCAGCTGACAAATACCAACATAAACAATGGACCCTCATTTAAAGCTCCCAACATTAAAAGATTAACATTCTTTATATATTTATAGCTCATTATCAAGTTATGAGCATAATAAAAAATACCTTCAAAATCTTTTTTTTAACTATTTTTATGCATATCCAAGTAAATTGCTTACAGGTGCAGGACAAAAAAGGTTTAAACTTTGAGCTGATGAAAATCCTTTGGATCAAAACGTTGCCCTTAACAAAGTTGCTCATTGGGAGCTGAACAGTGTGCAGACCTTTCCCTTTCTTCTGCAGTTTTATATGTTTTTATATCACTATTCTTGATATTGTATATCAAGAATGTATGTGCGATCTGATTGCAGATTGGATTGACTCTTCCAAAAAAAACAAAAAACAAACCTACAGTCATTCATTTCTAATCCAACACTGGTGAACCTTGATCGATTCATGGAAATGAATGACATCACCTTTTTCTGACTGAGACATGACTCCTTCAAACAGTTTGGAGTAGTACAAAATAGAAAATTGTGTGTTCATGCACAAAGCTGGCTGGGAAATTATTAAAAAAAAACATGTCTGATCCAAACTGCAGTATTAGCTAACTCTCAAACTATAGAGCGGGGTGTAAAGAAAATGCACAAGAGTCAGACAACAAAGATCTGCCTGTAGTCTGACTTAAGACAATAAAGTATTTTACAAGTGTGCAGGGAAATGTTTGTTTTCACTAATGTCATCGCTGTTTCATGTCTGTCCTTAAAATCTGTTGTGTGAAAACCAATACCAGTGTAGTTTATCAGCAGCCAGACTTTACAATACATTGAAAAATGATGAGATTTGAATAGACAAACTATGATGCATTGACCCTCACAGCCTGAGTTTGATAGTCAAGGCAGTTCTGAACACCTTGGTTACAATAGAAATAATGGTACACAGTCAAGTCGTAGTTCATTGTAGCTGTAGTTTTGTGCAGAGGCAGGGCAGATATTCTCGATTGTAACCCATGTGTGCTGTAAGGCTGTCAACATTTTCAATAATCTTTCGAGAGCACAAGTTTAAAAATGATTCAATCTCCGTTATTTTGATGATTCCTATTATTGAAAAGTACCAAAGCTGCAAAAGGAAATTTCAGATCTTCAGTCATATTAAAAGAAAAAGAGAGAGAGAGCACTGTCTAAAGTGTAAATATTCGTTGGCAATGTCTCAGTATCAAAAAGTTGCCAGAGTTTTTGTAGAATTTAGTGTCAGAAGTTTGTCTGGATTTTTTGATCATTAAAAATAATAAATGATCCAATATTTGGTGGCTTGGACTTGTTTTCTTTTGTTGCTGTGGTATTGAAACAAGTATAGAAATCATGTAATTGATGAGGTTGATGTCGTTTGATACCATACTAATATCACAGGTGTCGTATCAAAGTTCATAATCTGGTACCGTGACAACCCTAGTGTGCAGTAATGAGAGCAGGGGTTCATCGTTCCCACAGTGATACTCACAGCGTTAGCAGACGGAGGAGGAGGTAGTGGCAGCCAGCGGCCAGCAGGGGGATCATGCTTAGTGTTATTGTAAAGATTAAAGTTCAAAGTGCTGCTGCGCCCCTGGCCGTGCCCCCCGCCCTGACAGAGCATGCCCAGCGTGAGCGTGTTGTGCTTTAGGACACCACTCTGATTGGAGGAGACAACATCACATGACACGAGTGAATGTGGGGGGTGGGGGTAAGGGGGAGGGTGGAGCTGCGTGGGGACAACACACTGTGAGCTCCACAAACAAACAAACAGATAAACAAACAACAATAACACTGATAAAACAACAACAACAACAACAACAGTGCAGAGTTGCTGAAAGCACAGAGAAATGTTAGCTGGTGACCGGTCATTACACACAGAGAACATCGTGTCATACAAGCAACAACTGGCTCATTCCAACATTAGTGTGTAGAGTTTCAGATAGTGTGTGTAGGTACATACGCTGATGCTTCAACAATCTATAAGTCGCTTTAATTGTTTACACTCTTCTATGTGTATCAATGCTTGATTTTTGTTCCATCCCACAGCTCTGTCTTTTTGTTTTTTTTCCTGGTGGGTGTTTTTTTTTCATCGAATGACGATGTGAACAGAACATTAAAATTCTGCATATTATCAAAAGCGTTTCTGATTGTTTGTGCTCCAGACCTCCCCCTTTCTTCTCTGAGTAGGCTGCCTGTTGAGGCACCGGCTCTGATTAAAGAATTATCAGTTTGACATTTTGTAAAATATGTTTGTTCACCTTCTTGCGGGGACTTTCTCAAGATTGATTGCTCATGTCTGTCTGGTGACATACAGGTAGGAAAACAAGGAAAGTGGCCCAGAACAAAGGAATAAAATTATCATTTGCAGTTCTCTACATGATGATCTTTTCTTTTTTGAATGATTGTACGGCTTTGCTGTTATCAAACATCAAAACGTCTCAAAAGCCCTACCAGAATAGGTGCTGTTTCACAAATCTACAGAGATAGTTTAAAACACTGTTGCATGAACTTCTATGAAACGCTTGGCATCATTTTTGTGACATTTTTCTTATTACAAAGAAATAGACGACATGTCACAAGGTCTCTTTACTGTCCAAAGCAGAATGATTTGGTTTATACTTCAGAGTTTGTGTTTTCCTGAGGGTGCAGTAGGTCAGGCTGACAGAGCGACAGTGTGGATGGGACACACATGCAGCCAAACACATACCTGGTCAACCTTTACAACACAGACTTACACAGATACAGACAGGAGGGCCTCCGGAAGCTGTGTGAGTGTGTGTTCACATGTCCCTGGTTGTGTCTCTGTATTGCACTGACTTACCCGGTCCAGTCGTTTGGCCTCTATGTGCCTCAGTAGCTGTTGCCTCCAGTCGGCGGGCATCCTTGAGGTGATGTCTTCAGGTTTCTGTGGTACCACGGGTCTTACTTTGATGGTGTCATCTGAGGATTTCTCAGGGCAGGTTGCCAGGGTGTAGTCAGGGGGCATCTTCTCCAGCAGGGCAGCCATGGTGGGACGAGCGGACACTGGCCGGGCCTGATGACAAAGAGTTAGTCGTTTTCAAAGACCATAATTTGTTTTTTATTTAAAGATGCATTAACCAACACTTTATATCTTATCATTATGACTGAGTAATGCCTATCTCTTTGTAAAATAGAGAATTCATATCAAACATGCAGTTCCCTTCAGCTATAAAATGCAATGTAGCATCCTTGACTTATTATTTGATTTGGATTTTGGGGCTCCCAGCCTGGATGTTTTTGTTCACCAGTTTTTTTAAGTTGTTGCTTTCACCAAAAGACAAATCTTACTCTAAGAAAACTACACTGCAATAAACAGCTAAAAGCAAACAGAGTAAGCGATTAGCTGGTGAACATACTGGAGCAGAACATTAGCGATCATTACCTAAACCTACAAAAAAGCCCTAAAAATGTATACACTTTGGACTCAAATTGATCATTTAACAATAACTTTACATCAATGCTTAAAGTTGAGCATTTTGTACTGATGAAAAGTTGCCAAAAACAAAATTATAGCAGGCTTTACGCAGGCCCGTTTGGCAGATTGCTTTGAATGTAGAGGTGACATTAACAACTACTGTATGATAACTATGTGACAACACTTACAATGCTAACCATGTTCACCATCAAAGAGCATTGCAGGGGAGGGTGGACATGGGTCTCATCTGTACAAACCTTTGTTCTTTATTTATTAATTATTGTAGTGGTGATTAATGATTTTAAAGTCTGATGGGTTGACAGAAGGACTGCCTTCCTTATATTAGAATTGAAAGTGCCAAGAAAGACATCCTGTGGTGTTTAGAGGGTTAGACTGCAGTAATGGAAACATTATTCTGCACCATAAGGAGAAGATTTTGCATAAAAAAGTTGACACTTTCCCCCTGGTAGGTGATGTATAATCCAACATTTACTTTTGCCTTGCATTGTTGGCTTAAGACTGCAGTTATATGTGCTCAGTATTCGTTTCCTGACTTTTCCTTTCCTCCTCTGCCCTGCTCCTTCATGCTGAGAGCAGCCAGATAAGTTGCTCTGCGCATCTGATCAGTATTCTCCTGGACATCTCTCTGCGACTATTTTTGGAAAGTCTGACTCTGGGCAAACCCAGACCATGCTGCGAGGATTATTTATAGTAGTGGGAATACCTTGGGATCTGGCAATAAGGACACCTGCGCTACTCTGCTTAGACTGCTACTACAATGACCTGGACCCAGGTAATCAGTGCAAAAACGATGAATTAAATGCTTCCAATCCGTCATATGCCTAGGCTAATAGCTTCTTGATCAAACAAAAGAAACACAGTATGTGATCTCCTTTCATTTTGAGGAAAATAAAAACAAATCGACTGTGCAAAAATCTGATTTCTTTCAGAAACATCCTGATATCATGCACTGGATTTTTCAAGCCATTCAGTTTTTCTTTTGTTAAGATTTTGTGGGATTCTTTGGGCCTTTATTTATTTCAAAATAAAGTATTTAGTTTGTGACTGTGGGTCAGACAAACAATACATCATCTAAGGCCGTTTTGAAAAAGATTTCTCCCGTTAGTTTCTGATTTATAGACAAGTCAACAAAAATAAAACTTTATTGTAAGCTGAATCTGATTTTCTTTTTTTATACTAGCATAAATCACTCTTTAGTCACACATGAGCAGGTTACGTGACAAACAGTTTACCTGAGATGCTCCGTAGGTCTCCGTGCTGTAACTCCTGGCAGACAGGGGGCGGCGCTGAGTCAGACTCTTAGTTGGATAACCAATCATGGGCTTCTTCTGTTCCTGGTAAGTGGGATAGTCATCGTCGTAGCGACCATTCCTCTTATTGTGCAGCATCTGGCTCTGGTTGTCAGACATGTTGGTGATTGCAGCGTGCTCCATGGGGCTGGAGTAAACAAGAGCCCGGCTGTAAAGAGGGGGGTCGGCCTGAGGAAGAGGACAGTTTCATCAGACCACTGGAGCATAAAACAGTCAAATATCAATTAATACAGAAATAAAGCAAATTCCAAAATACAAGATGATTTTCATGACCTAAAGGCCCAAGGATAGCGCCAGCTTTTAGCCGACTGTCCCACATTTCAACAATCACATGAACAACACTTTGACAACAGCTCTCTTACCTGCTGTCTGTACTGAGCCTCCTGCAGCGCCTCCTGCTGGGCTTCATGGACTCTGCGGAACAAAGCCAGCTCTGTAGAGCTCACTAATGAATCTGCTCTCCTCAGAAACCCTGGTCTGGAGCGCTGCGCTGGGATTGGCTGCTGCTGCTGCTGGCTGGGAGGTCCGTCCTGATTGATTGGTGACTGGGGGAAAGAAAACATCTCCAGCGGAGGATATGCACGATACCGAGGGCTCACCAGCTCCTTGGGTAACGTCTTCCCTGGTTGGTTGATGTACTCTATGGCCTTCGTAGCGTGGTTGACGTAATCAGGTGTGTTTGGGAAGGGTGGAGGGACCCGTCGATCCATGGTCACCTGATTGGTAAGAATGTGTACCGGTAATTTCATGAAAGTTTCAGCCATGTTTCCTATCATACAAAACTGTTGTGACTTTAGACTTTCATTTTGTCAGAGCTGGATTTAAACTTTTTTTTTTTAAATTTAAAATCTTGGTGTGAAGCCGAGATGATGAGATGAAACAATAACTTCAACTCCAAGAACAATTATTAACACAGTACCCCAATTTCTTCTGTACAGGTGTATATTAAAAGTAGAGATGCACCGAGTGGGAAAATCAGGTTCAATGCAGATACGATGTTTGAAATAACAATTTAGCCGATTGCTGATACCGATGTTTGTTTCATGACTCCCACAATGCCACCATTTTCTCTGGTGTTGAACAATGAAAACAAGTCAATTTGTCCAACAGTCTGCCCAATAAAAAAAAAACCTCTTCTCTGAATCAGAAGTCAGGTGTACTAGATGCCGGCATTAAATCGATTTGGCACAACAAATAAACATCGGCGACTGACATCATACTCCCTATTATAATGTAATGTACCAAACAACAACATGAAAAGAGGGAGATGGGTAAGGTGCTCCTTCTAACTTCTACTGTTAACTATTATTCTGAACTGTAGCTCAGCACAGCCTTTTGGAGCTTGAAGTTATGACTTAGTTGTCTGTCATATATACTGATTTGGTTTACTCTCACTGTTTCATAGAGCTCTATTATGTGCGATACAGGAAGCCCTTCAACTTAAGAATCTATCAACCTTCTGTGCATCACCTGCTAAGCACCATATTTTTAGTCTATTTTTAATTGCACAGTTTAAGTTTGTTTCATCTAGGGGTATTCTTTAAATCTTTTTTCAGGTTAATATATGTATGGGAGGGGGGCGTTGGTTTTGCGGTTTAATTTGTAACAAATGTTTCATGTCATGTATGTCTTGTAACCTGCTACTGGATGCTTTGAATTTCCCTTGGGATCAATACAGTATCTATCTATCTATCTATATAGACCCAGGACGTCTGTAAACAAAGTGGAGTATTTAGGCGACTAAAAGCCGGATGATTTCTTCAGAAGTTGGTAGAAAGCAAAAGCAAATGATAGATACCTGAATCTAAATAAAACAGTTTAATGGTAGTGCTGCTTACCTGGGGGTTGTAGTTGTGGTCAAAATGATAAGCCTTATGTGGGATGGAAGGTTTTTGGTTCTGTCCCATCTGGTTGCTGGCTCCGTGTCCAGGGAATCCCAGCTCATCGTCTAACATGGGGGCGGACTGTGAACGTGACATGTTGGTCTGCTCCATAGAACCAGAATACTCGGGACGGTCCAGACTTGTCTGCTGCTCAATGGATGAACTGTAGCTGTCCACGGGAATACTGACGATAGAAGACACAACGGAAGGGCTTTAAAAATCACTCGACTTCTGTTATAGAGAGAGAGAAAAAAAAAAAAACCTACCTGTAGACCTTGTAGGAGCCAATGTCGATCTCATCGATGCTCTGTGACTTCTTAAACTTGGATCTCGTCTCCCTCATCATGGGAGACAGGCGGTCTGAGCTTTTACTCATCACCACGGTCACCTTGTTTCCCCCGCTGACAGTTAGCTGATCCTTTCTGTTCTGGTCTCCCTGGTTGTTGTGGTACGACCAGCTGCCAGGCAACGGCCCTCCACCATGTTCAAGTCTGTGGGTATTATAAAGGATAATCATTGGCATAGTCATCTGTAGAAGACAAAGCTATGAAGCTAAGAAGAAACATTCTTTGTCTAAAAAATGAAAGGGTAAAACAATGTCACATGTCTTTTATTTAGTCCACTTGCATGGCTGACTAAATTATTGGTATTTTTTCTGCTGGAGCTCCATTCAATTACCTGGGGTCTCCGTCCTTGCGGTCAGGGTTGGGGCTGGAGGAGGGCGTCAGATCCAGTTTGGAAGGGAAAGCGGTCCGGTCTTCCAGGGGGCTTGGGGTTCTGGTCCAGTTCTGCCAAGGATTCTGGGATGAAGGTCCAGATTGTTGGTCATTGTCAGGAGTCGAGCGTTGGTTGCTGTGGAAGGGGAGCGTCTGGGTGTCCAGCTCCAGAGGGACCCCTACGATTCGCTCTTGCCTGAGGAGGGGGCGGCGCCCGTGTGTGGACTGGCTGCGGGGTTTGGAGCCCAGCGGAGGGTTTCCCTGACTCGTATTGGAGGATGGACCATCCAGAGGAGACTCCTCAGCATCAAAACCTGTGTTGTCATAGTGAGGGGCTTCTGCCCAATCAAAAGGCTCGCTCAGCGGGCGTCGATCCCCTCGCTGCTGCAGGGTTCCTGATGGAGGGGTTTCCCTCTGAGACAGCAGGGGCTTGGAGTCAATGGGCTTTGGGAACGACTGAGCCAGTCTACAAAGATAAAAAATAGTAATAACTGATTATGCAGTAAAATCATAAATCACATTTACTGCTTTATTAAGTCACACTCAACGGCACTATAACTCTCCCTCTCTGATGTCG
The DNA here is from genome assembly GCF_963584025.1 of Labrus mixtus. Lineage (NCBI taxonomy): Eukaryota > Metazoa > Chordata > Actinopteri > Labriformes > Labridae > Labrus > Labrus mixtus. Next base: position 29,852,076 of record NC_083614.1, on the reverse strand, counting down.
GAAACATCATTTAGCCAAAAACATTTGCTGCAGCTAATATAAGAGAGAGAGGCCTTACACAGAATACATTAATAACTTTCTCATTGCCACTTATAGTTTGCAAATATCACAAGTAAGCAGACAAAGAGAAACATATAAAGATGTTGTGCATAACTGCAGGGTTTTGTGAAATGACTACTTTAATGTCAAAAATACCACAGCAAACTTTTAAACCTGTAGTCATGCACTTGGGACAGAGAGCGGCATGCAGCAAATGACCCAGAGAAATTAGTTTTTACTGAAGGCATTCTTATGGTCACTGTCCTTTAAAAAAAATGTGTTTTATACAGACCCTCTGGTGTTAGAGAGGAAATAAAATAACATCTGTCTCCCATTTTTGGTTCTGCATTGAATACATCCACCTTTACATAGTGGATAGTCAACAATACTAAGATTGTAAAGCAGAGGAGTCTACCTAGATACAGTAAATGTGATACTAGAAATGTTACTAGAAATTTGGTTTGAGATAGGGAAAATGCACGTTGGACATTTTTGCATTACCACACCAATCACAGGAAATTCTTACAGAAAGTGAATGACAATATTTCACATTGGGATTGCAACAAACTCTTAATACTATTACGATGCTCAGTATGGTGTACATAAGGAGCTTTGGTTATGCACACATTATGTAGGAGCGGGGCAATTCAAAAAACTGCAGCAAGAGAAAGAAGATGTAATGGCACACTTGCTCCAATGCAACTAAATCTTATATCTTATTCTTCTTTCCCTCGCTTTGATAAGACCATGTACATGTGTAACAGAGGAATATAATTCATCAGTGGCTTTAAAATATAATTTACCTGGACTTATCAGGTCATGATGTTAAATATATTTTGTGTCAAATTGCATAACCTCCATCGTGCTCTACTCTTCAGTCTCTTGGAGCTATACAGAAATGCTATAAATAAATATGGCAGGTAGTTTGAGTTGAGGTGTTTGTTGTTGTGTATAGCTGCGTCGTTTTTTGAAACAGTGTCAGAACATTTTTTTTGAAACAGCCTTTAATGCTATTTTTTTTTTCATTCTGGATCTGTCAAACGTCATCATAAGTGTTCTGCAATCAGGGCAAGAACTTCAGTAACAGGACCATATCCCTTTGTTTTTGCTTTCTTTTTCATTCTTGGTGTAAAAAATAAATTCCTCTAGATAGTCCTGATGCCCAGACCGGATAGCTTTGATGCAGAGAGGAGAAGAGAAGAGAAGAGAAGAGAAAGAGAGAGAATCCTGAAGCGAAGTCAGCAGCATCCTAATGAGCGTCTGTGACCTTGACTGAGCGCGCAGAGGAGATGAGAAAGACACAGAAAGATGGACGGAGGAGAAGACGGATGGAGTGATTGGAAACATGGATGATAGATGGCGGAGATTGAAGAGGGGGAGGAAGAGAAAAAAAAGAAGAAGTGATGATGGATAGTCAGAGGGAGGGACGGTGATGAAATTGAACATGAAGAAAGCGTGTGTGTGTGTGTGTGTGTGTGTGTGTACCTGTTGGTCCAGTGTGTTTGAGGAGCCTGGTCCTTGTTCGGGGCTGTCAGGGCGGGTGTGTGTTGGTGTTGGTGTTGGTGTTGGTGTTGGTGTTGGTGTGTGTGAGAGAGAGTGTGTGAGTGTGCGTTGGCAGGTGGGTTGGAAGAGCCGGAGGAGCCCTGTGAGGGAGAGTAGTCGGAGTAGGTGGCCGAGGAGCCGCTGTGGTTCAGACAGTGGAGCTTATCCACCTCCTCATCTGTGGACTCTGGACAGAAACAGACACACAGATAGCTTTGTCAGTGAAAATGTCACTTCCTCGTCTTTGTGGAAGCACTCTTAACATACAGGAAAGTGTGTTTGTCAAATGCCTGAAAAAAGAATCTGTCTTTATCTTGTTGGACTGGATTTGATTTATCCTCTCTTAAACCCAAGAGACATCGCTTCTATTGTAGTTTGAATTTTCACACTCTGTAACCATTTAACCTTAAGTGAATCATATTTGTAACACAACTTTTTAAGACTACATCCTCAGTGAGATCTTTTCTTTCCCCAAAAAAACCTGATAAATACAACCAGGTACATGCAGTGTACAGATAACCCACCAAGGAAGAGAAGGTATTCTCTTTGGGAGCTTTGTACCAAAAATTGTTGAAATCAGTGCCACAAATGTGATTTTTTTTTTAATCAATATTTTGCCAATTAAAAATAAATATATATACAAATTGTCTCTGATACTTGAATTTGAATATTTCCTGGATTGATGCAACATACAATTACCTTATACGTTATGGTTTATTGTACAGAAAAGTTCATCAGGGTCTGAAGAAAGCCTCATGTGGTTCCAAGTGATTTTTAAATTTTAACTTGCCATGAAAACTTTTTTGGTTTTATCCAAATTATACAATATGTCTTGGATTATGTTTTTGCTGAACATCTGATTTTTACATTTTTGACTGAATCCTTTTATTTAATCATTCACTGATGCCTTCAAAGGATGAATTAAATACAGCCAAATCCAAATTATCAGCTTGTATGTGATAACTGCATCACTTAAACTGAAGCTGAGGAGGCCTTGTCCCGGCAGCAGAAGCCAGGCTTTCAAAGTAGACAGAGCTTCCACAACCTTCAGCAAGTTGATCTGGCACTTCTACAACCCAACGTCGCTGACGCCCAGCCACCACCATCGGACTGTGTCTTGAGATAAAACTTGTTATGAATTGGCGCGATACAAATAATGATTGATTGATTGATTGAAACTCCTCTGTCATCTGAAATTCTTCCTTACTTTGAGTAAAAGCACATGGCAGAATGAATGATTTGGGGGACATTTTTTAGAAACCTCCACAAGCAGAATGTAAATCTCCTTCTTAAACGTCTTAAACTCTTCTTCTCTCAGGATAACTTGGGACAATATTGAGTCCAAAACACTGAAGCAAGTCATAGCGGGGTTAAATGGGGTTGGGGAAACAGTTTTCATTCAACTACAAGCCCCATTCAAATCCTAAAACCTACCACGGAGACATGCAGAAAAAGGTTCAATCAAACCAATGAAAAGTCAGAATCCATTATGGACAGGGAAATTAAAAATAAATAAAAGTCTAGTATAAATAAAAGTACTATTGAACCAGCAGACATTTGTAAAACCTATTCATATTTTAACAAAACAAGCCAATTACAGCTTTTTATTACCTTTGCCTTCAGACCTGTCAATCACAAATTACACACACCAAGCAGAGTTAATCATTTAGAGTTAATCTGACTTAGGGGTGGATTACACTCCGAGCTCTGAATTAAACAGTTTGTCATGGAGAAAAGATAATAACATCCTCGCTCAGTAGACGGGATTAAGGGACTAAATTATTTAGAACAAAGAAAAAAAAAACAGATTTTCGATAAGGCAGTAAAATTCGCTTTGTGCTCATTAGTAAAACTTCTCCAGCTTTGGTTTTTAGCTTTTATGAAACTGAGGCCTTCAGGGCAAAATAAGTAAAAAGGCTGGCGAATAAAGCTGAACACTTTCGACTTGAATCTTGATTCACTGGAGACGTTCACTGGTATCCCCCCCCCCCCCCCTTCTGTGTTTTGTGCTGAAATAAATCCGCTTAACACCATGACTAATTATTGGACACTATTACAACATGGCCCAAAGCTTCAAACAGCAGACACACTAAATTACGGAGTGAACTGAGTGTATGCGTGCTCCTCCGTTTACAACTATGAGTCTCTTTTTATGTCTCTGATGTATCTGTATGTATATGATATGACACAGTACCTTTCTTGTCCTTCCCCAGCAGCACCACCTTTGGTTTGTACATCGGTGGCTCCACCAGGGTGGGCCTCATGTCAGAGATACGGATGTCATTGGGAGAGCCGCCCATAGAGTCCTGTGAGAAGGGGGACATGCAGGTTCATATCAGGACATCCTTACTGTATATATCTCAGTTATGAGCTTACAAGGCAGCAGGCTTCTGTGGAAGGTGAGCAAATTCCAGTTAAAATTTAAACATATGAGCAACTTAACCAGACAAGAGAGCTCAGAATGAGGATCTTTTTAATGTTTGAGTTTTTTAATTTAACCTTTACTTCACCAGGTAACTAACCCATTGAGATCAAGATCTCTTTCATGGGGGAGCAGCACGCGTCCTGATAAACATTAGATGATAAAGAAACAGTTCAAAAAGTAAAAAGGTCATTAGAGTATGCAAATCCAGTCAGTATGTGAAACTAATGTTTGTTAAAGCTGGAAAAAAGGGAACAACATTCAGTTTTGCAACAAGAAACCTGCAATATGCTTGCAAAGACATGAAAGAAGAGCGCTGGCTGCGTAACATGGATGTCAACAATTTGGCTTCATAAATATTTTCAAACCTCATCTTTGCACAGGCTTAATGAGGCAGGGAATTAATTCAATTAAACATGATGACTTTTGATGATTTACACTGAAAGGAAAGACAGCTTTTGTTATTCACAAGAAGGATTTTAAAGTCCTTAACTCACAGTTTGGAGTATAAACTTATGTGTGTAACTTTAAGAATATGTAAATTTCCATCACCCTTTAAATTTTACGTACTTTATTAATCCCTGAGGGACATTCTGCTTTGCACTCTGTTATTTAGAGACATGCTTCTCACACACATGGGTCTGAAATACACACATGCACAAACAGGATCTGTGGACATGCAGTAATGGAGAGATGTCAGAGTGGGGCTGAAACACACTGCTATGCAGGGAGCAGACTAGAGCTGTTGGGGGGTTCTGTGCCTTGCTCAAGGGCACATCCAGAATGCTGCGGAGGGGCAGAGGTCTCAGTTTGTAGGGTTTTGAGTTGGGAACCACAGGGTCACCGGTTCAAGTCCTGGTGCAGATCAAAACATGGAAGTTGGTCTGGTAGCTGGAGAGGTGCAAGGGCTCCTTGGCAGCACTCAGGAAGTGCCCTTGCAGCTACCAGACCAACCGGGACTTGAACCGGCAACCCTGTGGTTCCAAACCCAAAACCCTACAAACTGATAACTCCCTGATAACATCAAAAGAAATCATGCAAACCAAACCTATCAATTTAAAAAGAAGATGACTGAGAAGATGGACTAAACTGGGAATTTCATCAAGCTAAAATCAGCCATGGTTCTGTTTAGTTTAAATGTACTGTGGATCACAACGTGACAAACCTCCGAGCTCTCCGTCAAGTCTTCTTTGTCCTTCCTCTTGGGAATGTCGATGCCAGAGTTATGCATCGATCCCTGATCCATTAGCTGAGACTGAGAGAAGTCCTGCATCTCTCTGTCTGTCACCTGGAAAACACACACACAATTTGTGCTGCCTGTCCTACACCTTAATGATCACAGATCTCCATCCTTTAGGGTGCTGAAGGACTGAGTCCTAATCCCTGGAAAATAAGTAAGCATTTCAAGTCACCTCACCTTGATGTCAATTTATAACACTTGTTTTGGGGGTTAGATGCCTGAAATAGGTCTGTTGTGTAAACAAGCTTTAGAGCTTATCCCAAAATAAAATATGTCAGTGCATACCCTATTTGTGATTTTTTTTTACATCTCTCGGAAAAGGAGACAGCTAAAAAAAGCAGCCGAATGAAACACACAAGATGTGAGGGACATCAAACATCATCATGGTAAACACACAAGTGTAAGCTCAGTGGCAGGGACGATAAAATCATGCAACTATGGTGTAGCTCATTAGCATGCTACAGTTAGCCTTTTATTTCTGGCCGTTGCTTTTACGTTTAAAAAAAAAAAAGGGTAAAGGAATCCTAACCTCTAAACAAGCTAAGCTAACATACGCAGCAGCACTGCACTTAGCCTCTTTTGACAACCTGAACCCACCCAAGAGTTGAAGGGGAAATTGTGATATTAAACTTTAAACTACTTAATTATGTGTTTAGTTTTCATCTTCTATTATTAAGATTTTAAAAACACACTCTTACCATGTTTGATGGGAAGCGCTGAGATAACATTTCACTAAAGCTGTTGTTAGCAGAATCGTTACACTGTTTGCTAGCACTGTTTTTAGTTTGCTGTGTTTTTGTGTCACACCACGATGATTGTCCTGAGAACACTTTTCACTGGCAGCCAGAACATAAGCAGCAGAGGCTCAGCAGCTGTTTGGAAAAGACAAAACCAGCTAGGCTCATAAATGATGGTATTGTTTCAGAGCACTGACTTCAATACTAATGATTCCTATTAAGCTTCTTCAGAGGTGTTCCTGATACTGGTATTGTTATTGTTTAACTTAGCTTTTTGTCTGCAATAATCTAAAATCCATGGGAACGATGCTCTTCATTTTTGTATAATTCTAATTCATGGATCGACCCGCAAAGGTTTGTTCTCTCTGCAGCCCAACATGAGACGGTCTCATGTGTTGATGACTCCAAAGTTGTGTTTAATTCTCGACTACATAAAGAAATATTTGTGTTGTTTTTTGATCGTATCCTGTGGTGATTTTCAGAACATGTGTGCGTGACTGTGAGCATGCTTGTGGCTGTGAGTGTGTGTTTCCTACCTCTTTAGGAGGCAGGGGCCATGGCGGTTCGTATGGTTCTTTGCTGAGGTGTGTGTGTTCCATGTTGGTTCCTGCCGAGGTGGCAGTGCCTGTGCTCAGCTGGTGCTGGTGCTGGTGTTGGTGTTGGTGTTGGTGTTGGTGCTGGTGCTGGTGTTGGTGTGGGTGTCCGGCGTGTACGCTTTTACCCACAAGGCTTTGCACTGACTTGACCATGTTCTTTAGGTCCTCAGGGTAAGGTGTTGGGTAGCGCTTTAGGTTTATCTCCACCTTCACACATAAATAAAAATGGGTTGAGTGGTGTACACATGCAGAAAAAGGACACACACAGTGAGCATGCATCTACTTAAGAGTGCAAGTAAACGTGTCAGCTCGTGTGAAACTTCAAAACTTCTGAAACAAGGCATCATCAGCTCTGTCACAGTCGGGTTTTCTCCGATTTCTTGTTGAATGTTCTGATGTTGTTTTCCTTCTTGACCTTCTTGTAAATCATTTCTCAATTGAACATTGATATTGTGGTACTGACAGCTCTATTACTTCAGACACTCCAATAAACCAGTAAAATCTGACGAGAGGCAAAACAGCAGTGTGGGAGGAATCGCAGGATTATGGAAAATACTTTTCTTACTTTCATTTCACTTTCAAAAGAATCCAACACAAAAGGAAATTCTCCTAGACTTTTCAATATTGCTTATTTTAGATGGCTTTATTAAAAGTGGATTCTGATAGGTCAGTTCTCATCTTCTATGGTGTGTTATTTCTTTATATTATTTCATTTGTTTAAACTACTACAATGTTTAAACTAGTAACAATATTTAAATAAATGAATGATCTACAGTATATGTAATTTAAAACGATCAGTCACTAAGGGGACAACAAATGATCATCACCCTGTTTGGTTTCACAGCTGCAAAAGGACCTGCTTGCTCTCTGTGATCTATTACAAGGTTTTTTTCAATGTTCAGATGTCAAGTGAAGCCCAGTGAAATTATGTTGATTTTGTCACAGAAAAATTCCAATAGTGTATCACCATTGTTTGTCAAACAGCTCAGAAACTATGAGACACCAATGAGCCTCAGCTGTTGAAATCTGAGATACAAAATATTCTGCATCCATTGAGAAGAGTAAGATGCATAATAGTTAAAATGTGAAAATCTGTCTGTCTCTCTGTCTATCTTTTATCGATTGACAAAGAACTGATAATTCAGCCTGTAGAATTTTAGGCTCATTCAAGGGTTGGATATGCTCCAGTTTCCGGTCAGTTAATGCTGTCTTTGCAAAACTTGTATTGAATCCCTGGCTGCCTCAAATGACCTCCTGCTCTTATGCTCAGCAGAGACAAAGAGAGAGAGAGAGAGAGAGAGAGAGAGAGAGAGTGAGAGAGAGAGAAAGAGAGAGAGAGATAGAGAGAGAGAAAAAGAGCTGACCTTGACCTTCCCAGAGTTGTCTTCTTCTTCTTTCTTATCCTCAAAGTCAAAGGCCACAGTCATCCTCTGCTGTCTCTGCTCCTCCCAAAGAGTAGGATTAAAGCTGTCACTGTCTGACTGGTAGTCTGCACACACAAGCACATAAACCCAGAAACATACATTAAAGACCGGGTCAAAACGACAAATACAGTTTGGTTTAATTCTTTCACAACACACGTTCCCACACAAAAACTATTTTACAAATCAATTCTCAGAAAAAAACATCTAAGAACTCAACATATGCTAATACTGGGAAATTAATAACTGTAATAACACCGATACCAATCTACACACACACACACACACACACACACACACACACACACACACACACACACACACACACACACACACACACACACACACACACACACACACACACACACACACACACACAGGTGAACATGCAGAGTTTTTACCCTCATCATGTCGTGGTTGTTGAGGAAACATGTAGTTGGTCAAAACCTTCTGTTTGGTTTCAGGGTGGGCTTCTGTCTGCAGGGGGATCAGAGCCTTGGACTGCAAACACAAACACACACACACACACACACACACACACACACACACACACACACACACACATATGATTGTCATTGTATTCTTGATAACACTCCCTGATAGTCATCTAAACTGAATCCTAACTCGTGTAATTAATGGTTTTGTTGCAAGCTGAGTCATTTTAAGAATATCTGATTGGCTAGAGCTTGATTTGAATCAAATCCCATCTGACTGAAAGGTAGGAGTATTCATGTTAATCACTTGGTAACAATTTGCCAATCACTTTTCCAAAGAATAAAACTGACTATCAAACAGCCGAGCACTGATTCAACAGTGAAATTTATAACACAAATTCAATCTTGCAATATGAACACTTGGTCTAATAATTTGCATCTTTAATTTGCATGTTCCTCTGATATATATATAAAAAAACACTGATTAACATCTATTAACATGATAATTTGATGGATTTTCTAAATGTCTTTGCAAACAAAATTTTTAAATGTGTAACAGTTTTACTAATTGTTTGTTTACAAAAATCAGAGAAAGCTGCTCGTAAAACCCTCCGTTACTGCATGACAACATCCGTCAGTTTTGTGAAACAGGACATGCATACAGTGAGTTTTGTAGCAGAATATGCAAACATTAGTGTGTATTTAAAATGTCAATATAAGACCAAACTGCTATTTTACAAATTACATTTGAATTAAAAATGAGCCTTCAGCATTTCAGGAAGTTTCATTGATTAGCCTCTGACGACATGTTGAAGTGAACTTCATGAAGACCACCTTTGTGTTGGGGAAAGTTGTTGAAGGGGGGAGTTTGCAAAATAATACATCATGATGGACTGAACAATAACTTGATAATTGAGATAACTGTATTATGAAGTAATATCAGATAAAGTCTCAGTACATATGACAGATGTGTTATTGAACCTCAGCGTAGTAATTAAGAAAATTGATATGCAACGAGTTTCCCACTGCAACTGCAATAATGTTAAATTCAGTTACAACATTGTCAGCACGAACATGTCAAAGTTATCACCATAGACTGTATAAAGAATGGACAGCATAAGAGATCCTTAGAAGTGAAGTCAAATGATTTAGAGCTCCCCCTGCTGGCTGGCTGCAGTATAGGTCATAAAAGCTGCCGCCTCCATGTTAACAGATGGAACATGGGTCAAACTTTAAATTAAAATACACAACAAATAAAGATGGTTTCTGTCATTATAGTTCTTATCGTGCTGATTTAGTCTCTGAGAAATGAACTTTCAAGAGTTATTTGATGCAAAGAAAGAGTGGATTTAATGTAATGATTGACAGACCTGTTGATAAATGAGGCTCATGCAGCTTTCTTTATCGGATTAGCAGAGTAAAGGAATCTTCGATTAGTAATGATCCACTCTTTAGTACCTTAGCCTTTAGATCTCTTGTTCTTTTTTCTAAATATTTGTTTCCTCTTGTTTAACTTTGCACAGCCCCTGTACAGAGGCTGTTGTTTTCGAGGCAGTCAGCCCGGGTTCAAATCTGACCTTAGGCTCCTTTCATGCATGTCAATTCCCACTCCGATTTCAGGCTGTTTGTACTGAACTAAAAACAGTCTGTTTGGAGTAATGGCTTTGTCAACTGATTAATATGTATATATTCATACAGTAGGTGTGTGTGTTTGTGCTGCACACTTGTTAGCAGGAAAGCAGTGGGAGGTGAGAGATACCTGATTGTCAGAGAGCCAGAGAGCTGCCAGGTCCTTCAGCTTCGTGAAGGTAAATGGTAAATTCTTTAACCTGAAAGAGAGAGAAAGAGAGAGAGAGAGAGAGAGAGAGAGAGAGAGATGTTTCATCTGCCCACGCACTGTACAGCCTGCAGAGCACGTCACCATGGCAACACACTCAGCCATTCCCATGGCAACTGCCGGCCATGAGATCAGCTAGAGAACCAGAACGGCCATTGAGAAAGAAAGTGCTGCCTGCTTGTGTGAATGTGTGTGCATCTATTGTCACTACTGAGTCATAGTTTGATTATCTGTGTGTGTGTGAGTGTGTGTGTGTGTGTGTGTGTGTGGTTATACCTGTTGTCACTAAGGTTAAGGACTCGTAGTTTGGTCATCTGTCCGATTTCGTCAGGAAGAAACTCCAGTTTGTTGGAACGCAGCGACATCACCGTCACATTCTTACAGTTACCGATCTGAAACAAACACACACACACATCAAACATCACATTACATCATCATCGTTACATTATAGTCTAGTACTGAAAAATATCTTCTACATGACAAAGACCTTCAGACAGTCTCCACTGCACTACTGTGTATCAAGAGTTTTAGTGCAACTTCTGAATTTAAAGAATCTATGTATAAAGTATGTAAATATACATTTGGAGTTAACCCATCCAGTGTCTCGTACCCAAAATAAAGGCATAAAAAGCCCCAATATAAAAGCTTTCAAATTAATGATAATTAGGATTTAAATTTGGGACAGTACTGTATTTTCATATATGTGGACATATTTCATTTTAAACTTGTAAAGAGTACTTCACAGAATCAAAATATTCACTCTTACTCTAAAAGACATCTCCTTATCATCCAATATTTAGCCTTTGAGTCAATGGGACTGCTCTTTATTTAAGGAAATTTATAAAAAAAAGTAATATGTGATAATTAAAGGGGACATATTATGAAAATCCACTTTTGAAGTGTTTTTTGAACATATATCTGGGTAACCTGAGTGTCTACCGACCCACAAAATATGAAATAAACCCATCCAGTCCTTTGTTTGTGGTCTGCATAAGTCTTACAACACGGAGAAAAATGATCTGTTTCAGATTTGCTCTCCTTGTGATGTCACAGCGGGATTCTGGTAAAAAAAAATCCCCTCCCCTTGTATCTCCACCCATGGACTCCACCCTCAGCCTAGATCAAAACTTTTGCGCAGGTCCGCCATTTTTATTCTCGCTAGCGAAGGAGTGATGTCTACGGGGAAAACTCAGGGGGGGGCTCATTGCATTTAAAGAGACACACACACCAAAACAGAGCGTTCTGAGAGAGCTGGTTTATACAGGGTCACAAACCTCCTCTCGTGCTTGATTCATGTTATATTTTGACCAAAGCACAGCACAGATGTTTCATTTAAGGTGAAAAGGTAGAAAAGGGATAAAATATGTACTCTTTAAAACTACTTTTTAAGCAGTCAAATGTTTTGATTTCCTCCTATTTATTCTCAGATTTGTGGTCAGTTCAAAAACATTTCATCTGCTTTTACAGGCAAAAAAAAAAAAAGTAGAAAAAAAGACAATTTAAAATCACTCAGTTTCTAAAAGATGTAAAGACCAGGACTGCAACAAGGATTATAGAGGGTGTTCCTACCTCCCGGGGCAGCTCTGAGAGGAAGTTCTCGTCAGCAGCGAAGGTCCTCAAATTGTGCAGGTAGCCGATAGTGGGCGGCAACGACTCCAACTCATTACAACTAACGTCCAACTCCTCCATCAGAGACAGACTGTGTGAGAGGAACAGATGCAGACAGGAGGAGATACAGAGAAAATGACAGAAAAAAAAGAAAGAAACAAAAAGAATCATTCTGCAAACTGCACAAGCTTTGTTACAACCTGACATTTCTACAAGGGCGCTAAAGGATGAGGGTGGTGCTACTCTTTATTTTTCCTGTTGTCAACAAACCCATAAAAAACACTCATCAAGTAGTGTGTTTGTAGACAAAAAGTCAGCTTCTATCTGTAAGGGGAAAAAGGCTCCTTAATTATCTTACAATGTGTAGTTACATGGACAAGTGTTGATAGAAGGGCTAATGCAGAGTTGGTTTTGTATTTTTTGTGGGATTTGTAGACAAAAAGAAAAATGTCAAAATAACAGCAGCCTAATCCTGTGAGGTGTTATGATAAGAGCCAGGAAGAAGAGATTGCTGGGAGAAGAAACAGATCAACAGATTGAAGAATCATCCAAATGACTCTATCAGTGGGTGGATAAATTAAGCCATAACTAAACAATACACATCTTACTTTGGTGTTACAAACATTTGTTTGGTCTCATTTCCTACCCATCTTTTCCCACTTGAATCCGACTTTGCTGTTTGTAATTCTTCAACCTGGATCTCATCTTCTCCCCTCAGCCAAGATCCACAGAAACACCCACGACAGGCCCTCTCTACAGCAACACCCTGACCCCCTGCCACGATTGGCCTAGCAGCCCGCTAACAGCCGGCTAATGCTAATGAGACAACAATTTTACATTAATGTACTGTCACTGTTAACATTGCATTGGTTTGCTATTATTCCCAATGGACTGGGACCATCTGGGCCACCATATGGACTAACAAGGGAGAGGAGAGGAGGTTTAGTATTTAAGGCGAGTACATTTTGACTACTTAATTGTTTTCTCTGTGAATTCTTTGGCATTCATAACTAACAAAAAAGATGTCTCCTTCTCCCCTAAACATATACAACTGGAGTTTAATCTCTCAATTACAACACTTCGAAGATTATTTGGCAGCCAAATGTTAACCAAACCCATAATCCTTCAATCCTTCTTGTAGGTGTTGAAAGAAAAAACAGTTTCTCGTTGGTTAATCTTCACCATAAGACACAAGTTTCTAGATTTACATCTCCTTGGAAACAAGGGAGAATATATCTGCTATCCTGCTTGGTTATCCCCGACCAATGCTACAGTTCCCCAGAAAGAAACTTGTGCCATATTTCCAAAAAGCATGGTATCAACTGTACTCTACTCCACTACCCTGGAACTGGTACTTGTACTTTCTCTCCTTTTGTTTTCCACTTCAGATAGTATCTGCTGTCTGGAGATGGGTTTCTAGCTGAGCATCATGAGGTGTCAAATGTGTAAATAATGTATTTCATGACTTTTAGGTGGACTGCTTTTTTTTGGTGTCACTGAATTTAGCATTGTCTCAGATCGCTTATACGCCAGCTAGGTTGATACCCCAAAAATACCAAATAGCAGGTAATATCCAAAACGTCTGTCAATGAAAAACAAAAACAGAACAGTTCCAAGTGAAGCAGGTAGAGTTGAGTTGATCGGCACCATGCAGTGGAAACGAGGCATAAAACACTGGCAGCACACTTGTTTTAAGATCCCTCTGTGTGAGAGTAGCAGCTAAGTTAGCAGAAAGTCACTTCTAAATCTGAGACACATCATCGTGGGAGAACATTTCCACATCTCAGTGGATTCTTCTGCAGTATTGTGCAAAAGTCTGAGACCACCACTAGCTCTGTTGTTTTAAAAATGATGATCCATAAGCCTAAGACCTTCGCACAGTACTGAATACATCTATCATCTCATAGCTGATATATGGCTTTAACTATTAACAACTTCAGTGAAACACAAGACTTCAGCTGTTCTTTTAGTTAAAATAACTGGACATTCATTTTCTTTTCCATCCATAATGGCTTGTACAGCAAAACAAACATCTCCTGATTGACCTCTGTGAAAACATACTGCACAGAATGTACTTATTATATTATTATACTAAAAAAACAAACGTGTAACTCTATGGATGCAGGTACAGTGACATGTGGATAGAACAGTGTTGGCATCAGGCCTCTTTCATAATCATCAGAAATACACACAGACTTAAAAGGGTAAGAACAGGAACTTTCAAGGACGTTTTGGCTTAATCAAAGGGGAAAGCAGTGTATCTACAGTTCTACTTATTGAATCTAAAACCGGGGATTTGTTCAGGAGGACAAAATGTTTTCAGAGCGTTCAGATACAAACATGTTGCAAAGAGCAACATTTTCTTCCATTTATTGTAGAGTATATAAAACAGCACTCGTCAGGTCTTCTCAATCCATCACAGATGAAATGACTCCAAATGGCAAAGAGGGAAATAATTCATTTATTCCACTCAAATGAATTCAATGTAATCCATTTCTGTGACTGTAGGCTTTTGTTTGAAGTGTCCACAGAGAGAGAGTTAAACATTCATTCTTATTTGCAAAGTGGGAAAATGATCGTGTTCATAATCAATCTCTAAAGTACACAGAGATAAAATGATGTGTTTCCCCTTCAGAAATATTCTAACAAATGTCATTCTAATTTGATTTCTGTGATTAAATGTGGACTGTGATGGATTATAATACGATTAGTGTAATAAATTGCTGAATCACTTTACATGCAATCATTTTCGGTTTCAAATTTGTACATTTTAGCGAGGCAGTTTCACTTAACTCTGGAGATTTTTCTTCAAATGCTGAGTCCAAATTTAAAAAAAAAGGAATATGTCATGAAGTAGAATGATTCTTTGGTTTATGTTTGCATGTAATTTTCCAAAGCCCTTCATGGTGGTGTGCTCTGGTGTTTGTATCTGGAACACATTTGAAACATCTGTGTGTCTCTGAACACACCCCTGGATTCAGCGAGCTAATGTTACTCACCCGTGCTTGGGCTTCGCACTGTTGCCACGGCAACGCAGCAAACAACACACAGAACGCCCCAATTGTGAGCCATCATAGTCAACAACGCAACCAACAGTAATAAACAAGAAAAACAACAACCCACCTAAGATAAACCTTCTGAGATAATCTGACTAAATACTGTAAAAAAAAAAAAAAGTCTACAAGGCTTTTATGGTTTGTGTTAGTTAGTGTGTTTATGCAGGTTTTTTTACCTCCCGATGGTGTTAGGCAGTGAGGTCAGCTGGTTGTCATCTACCTTCAATGTTGTCAGCTTCTTCAACATTCCTAAATGAACACACACAGAAACACACACACATAGAAACAGTATCTAAAAGAAGGACACATCTGCATTGATTTAAAATGTCCTACATTATTTACTCCACTCAGTTCCGTTCCTCGTTTTCACACAGACTACTTGAAGACGCTGATTAACGCTAATTGATTCGTGTAGAGTAGACTAATTTCACCAGGAAATCTGCCTCTGTCACAAGATTCGTCACACATATTAAACATGATTTTTTTTTTTACTCATAATGCGGATGAAAGGATTGTTTTACTGTGCAGTGCAACAACCCAAAAAGATGTCATGGGCAGGGCAAGGTTTGATCCCAAAGTGCCAGCATGCAAGCTGTTCCGCTTACCACAGTCAGCAACCAAGACCTCTCCTGACCTACATGCCATGAGACATAGATCAACTAAACCAGCACAGGCTGCACAGCCAGAGTACCTGCTCATGCTCATGCACAGTCTTCTTATTTCTTCTTCTTAAAATAATTCTTCTGCTCACTTTACGATGAATCTGAACACAATCCCAGACAAAAGCAAAATGTATTCCTTCCTGATTGGAAGTTGGTGAAATTATGATGACGATGTGTCCTGCTGTTGTAAATGACTTTGTCCTTTTTGACCTGTGTTTAGAGATGTTATATCTTCAGGGATGAATAGACATGGGGTTGAGGTCCACAGATAGAGAAGTCAGGATATATTTTGAGAGTTGTAAAAGTCTATGGTTACGATCGTGTACTTGCATGCTTGTGTGTGTTTGTGTGTGTACCTATAGTGTCGGGGAGGTGCTGCAGCATGTTGGAGGACAGCAGCAGGTCTTCTAAGGACTCGCAGCCTGAAATATCCGTGTCCAACGTCTCAATACGGTTCTTAGCTAAGTCCAAGTACCGCAACTGACGAAGTTTTCCTATTGCCTGCAGCAAGGAGAGGAAGAATCAATGAGATGACAAGAAATACATGAACAATCTGAAAGAGTGCTGAGTCTTTTGTTGTTGGGGTCCTTACCCCCGGTATACACTGTAGAGAGTTGTTATCCAGCCACAGTTCTCTCAGGTTGTGGATCTGCTCCAAAACCTCCGGCTTAAAAACAACAAACACAGGAATCCATATTAGCATATAAACAACATAAACAACATATAAAGCAAGAAAAACGCAGCCCTACAGCTAATATCAACTGAATTATTCATTTACAAAGGACACAGTTTCAGCACTAATGCTTTGATTATGTACAGATCATAAATTAAATGAGAAAAACTTAAGAGCATCTTCAGACCAGACTCGGCATAAAAGAAGAACATTTTATTTTTTTGGCAGAGTGGCTTAGACTGGCAATCTGTCCGTCAATGGTTTATTTTTCTTTCAGCAGGTGTTGAGTAGAACGTTGTCAATAGTTGAGCTTCCCCAAAGAATGATACCAACATTAAATACCAGAACCCTTCATCTTATTCCACAATGATGAAATCAGACTCACCATGTCAGAGAATTCATTGCTACCCAGATCCAACCTCTCCAACTGTGTCAGTCTGTGGATGGACCTGACAGGAGCCAATACAGGGATTACTCAATTGTCACACAATTATGTGCATTTTAAAGGTTGAACATCAAGAAAGCAAAATGAGAGAGGAATAAAATAACATCTCAAAGAGAAAGAAAATGGTACACATATCTAATACTGCTGTATAAATATGTCTATACCTGTGCTCTATGCTTTGATAAATTATCCTCTTTAATTTTTCAGATTTCATTACCCCTTTAAAAATTGTTTGTAATGGAAAAAATAGTTACCACACTGCTAATTAGGATGTTCATGAGACCAGGATTTTAAACTTTGATACAATACCAGTAAGGATAAAATCATATGGGTACTTCTTTCGTTACCATGGCAACAAAAAAAAAGAACCCCAGAGCATTGAAAATTGGGTAATTATCTCTTTTGATTTGCAGCCTGCACACGGTGCAGTTAAAAAAAAAGTTTCTTAACACAGAGCAAGATTTGATAAACTGTTAATAGTAATAGAAGTAATTAAAATGACTTTCTTCAAAAAAGATCATGTGTAGCCCTAAGTTTATTATCTTTTATAAGCCAGACGAGGTGTCAGGGTGTCTGTATATGTCTGTATTTTCTAATGTTCGTTCTAATTTTTACATTTTATGGACGTTAGTTATTGTGGATCGAACATCAGAATCACAGAGATTGTATTGTTCTTGGGCACATTGTAAAATAGTCAAGTATCGAATAAATTGTCCCAACCTTGCTACAAAACTGAATAAGATAAGATAATTTTTATTTAAAAGCACATTTAGCCAGGGTGTATTTTCCTTCAGAACATCACATCTGTGGAATTTAACACCGCAATCAATTACAGAGTCAACATCCAATCATTCATTGAAATATAATGATGATGATAAAATGGCTTATTGAGAACCAACAACGTCAACACTGTATCATGTTCTATGCTGGATATTATTTGTTCCTGTTACCCCAGTGGTGTTGTATATATCTGTATTTGCTTGTTTGTATTTTCTATACTAATGAACATATGTTAGTGGATTACATTTAATTCTATGACGCCAAAGAACATCTGTAAAAGCTGTGAAAATTAGCCTTTCGGCCTACTCAGGTAGATTTATATCGGTCTGAATGTTGACTAATGTACACTGTACCTTTTCAGATAAATAAATAAAATACCAATTGATCCCCCATTGGGAGAAATGAATGTGTTACTACAGCTCGAAAAACAACAGCTATAAAAGTATGAATAATAGGACTACAGTGCTTTGGTTCTTGTGCATATTAGCGTTTAGTTTCATTGATATCCATTTCAAATGACATTATCATTAAAAGAAAGTAAACACCTTAACATACGTCAAAACAAAGGGATTTATTACAATTACTTAAATAGGTCATATTATTCCCTTTTTGGGGTTCGTATATTTAATCTATGTACCTACTAAAGTATGTTCACAATAGCTAAAGTTTAAAAAAAGTGTCTGTTTTCATGTACTGCCGCTCCATGCACCGGCTCGCTTCTGACTCTCTCTCTAAGGCTCTGAAGTGCCCACGTTCAGAGTCCCCACGTGTGCCAAGTCTGATCTGATTGGTCAGCCTGTGGGCTCTGCCGTAATTGGTCAGCCGCTCAGCACGGTTCTCGGAAATGTCACGCCCCTTTTACCATATTGGGAATGCAGCCACTTTGGCTCCGAGGGGAGCAAAAACATTAGCACCTTAGCACTACTGTGCTACCGCAGGCTACGGCATATCGTGGGCGTGCTACAGAAGTTAACGGGCGTGCAACATGAGCTGCTGGGCTTGCCACAACGAGCCAATGGACTTAGATCAGTGATCTCACACTGACAAGATTTCACACTGGCACATTTTTTTCGAGGGGGGCTAGAACCGAGCGTTACATGCAGCTAATGCTGCAGCTAACGCTGCAGCTAACAGGAGGACGTAGGAGAAGCAGCGTTTACGCAGACTTTGAATTTTTGCACATAGATGTGCCTAAACATGCACAGGACACTAGGAAAACACACTCAAGAGCATATAAAACCAGAAAAAGCAGAATATGACCCCTTTAAACGTAATGATAACAAAGATCAAATTAGGAAGTAGTTTAATAAAACACAACAGACAATCCCTGACTGAGAGGCACAGCAGTCCCAACTCCAAATGCCTCCTCCAAATACCTCCTCAAAATGCCTGTAATGCCATTGATCTGCCACTACCACAACAAAAGATGGACACCATTGTGGTCCACAACCACGTGCACACACAAGTTACTCTGGTAAATGGCAAGGAGTCACACAAACAATTCAACAGTCCAGGAGGCCACGCCCACCACTGAAAGATCCACTGATCTGTGGCCTGCCATCATGGACCATGAAAAGTCACATACTGTTACAGTAAACATGTGTTTTTTTTTATATATATATCTTGCTGTGGAGAACTTCAAAGAGGACAATGCTTTAAGCCTCCATAATGAGACAAACTAACAGAGAATATCAAAACAAGTTATCCTCTCACGCTCATGTTGACTTCATGGTGTCAGAATGGAAGTGGAACAAAATGCTCCATTAGTTTGACACTGATTTTAAACCACACACACAATACAAATGCAGGACTGGAGGATTGTGCACCTGTAGGTAGTGAAAAGATAGTGAGAGATAGTAGGTTTATTTGCATTTATAGTAACATTTTCAAAGTGGATAGTAACTGGAATCCCTTTAGAAAGCTCTCAGAGAGGTGCCCTAAGTGGGGGTGGCCTGAACACAGGGATAAATTCAGCCACATTGGATCTAACAGGATACATTTAAAACTGTTAAAACAAACACACCTCAGTTACAACAGTCTTCATCAGTATTCAAGAACACCTGCTAGGGATAAATATAGATTTAATCTGGACACCTGGGAGAGCAAGCGTACACACCGTGATATCACAAGGCATCTGTCTGCATTAGTGTTTCTGTGTGTGTGTGTGTGTGTGTGTGTGTGTGTGTGTGTGTGTGTGTGTGTTCGTTTGGACCCAGTGATGCGTGAAGAATAACATTTTACTTCTTTCTTTCATCTCTTTCCTTATGATTTCTCTCACACACACATATGGCAGTGTTTCTTACTTTGGCATGGTTTTCAGGTGGTTCTCTCTCAGCTCCAGGATCCGTAGTTTAGAGAGTCTGCAAAGAAAACAAAAGGCACTGAACCAAGTCTTCATTTAGTTCAATAATTGTAACAATCGTTACTTAAACATCGGTCTATATCATGAAATGTGGGAAGACCAGTATTCCTTATAACTGGTGATGTGTAATAATGATGATTACCTTGGTCTGGATCAAATGGTACAAAGTAAAAAATGTTGTTAATGGTAGGTGTGATGTGTGATTTAATGGATAGAAAGATCACACTTGGCCAAAGGATAAAAGCCTGAGCCTAAAAGAATGAGGACTATCATACTTGCTTAGCTTCTTTGAACAACTAAAAATATGTAATTCTGTGAAGGACATTCAGTAGAAAGGCTGCTAAAACTGATTATATACCCAATATTTTCATAAGCTTCTTTATGAATGACAATAGTGGCAAGAGTCCTCTGTGCCTACAATGTTGAATAGACATCCTGTCCAGCAGCATCACACATTGTGCACACGCTTAAACATGCATCAGTTTACCTGCCAAAGTTAGCCGGCAGATACTCGAGGAAGGCATCGTTTAAGAAGAGCTGGGTCAGATTCAGGAGCTGCGTGAAACCATCTGGGAGTCTGAAAGAGAGATAGAGATAGAGAGAGAGAGAGAGAGAGAGAAAGAGAGAGAGAGAGAGAAAGAGAGAGAGAGAGAGGGGGGCACAAAGAGAGAAAGAAAGACAATATGAACAAAAGAGAGAAAAAAAGAAAGAGATAATGAGTGTCCTTGAAGGCCTTCGATGCATTGAAACACAGACAACGTTCCCATAACAACCCTGGAGAAACAGTTAACTGCTGTAACATGGCAGATGAGTCATCACCTCCACACACACACACACACACACACACACACACACACACACACACACACACACACACACACACACACACACACACACACACTCAATATTATTATTGATTGTATACAATCAATACAGTATTGTGTATTTCAGTCAATTTGTAAATTTTTTCATTCCTCCTGTTCCTTCCTCTCTTCTAAATTTTCTACACGTATCATTTTTGATGTTTTTGTACAGAAGCGTGTTGGATTCAGGTGAGAAAATAAAAATCAGCTTTGTTTTCTGAATTAATAAGATCATTACTTCAGAAATATGAGATATGTTTTTATGAAAAATAAAAAAATCTGCTGTTTTTATTTTATTTGTATTGACAAGATAATTGCCCCCAATTAGGAGTTACAAGGTGCATGCGCTCTCAGCACAACACCGGCGGCTCAGCTGCACTCAGTGGGGATCCAGGTTATTTAACAAATGCCTTATTATCTGCAGAGTCACCACACAGCAAGCCTGAGTGCATGTTTCAAACGAAAAGAAAAAGAAAACTGGATTCAAGTAAACACTCTGTGAATGTTTGATGCAGACAAAAAGGGAGGAATTTGTATTTTTCATAAAAACATAACTCGTATTTCCGAGATAATTATCTTATTAATTCACGACAAAAAAACAGAGCAGATTTTAATTTTCTCAGGTGAATGTAATACACGTCCTTATTATTGTTTTACATTACTAACTGTTGTGTTTTCTTTCTTCTATTTTATTATTTTTAATTATTTGTAAGTTAATTTAATTCATCGATCGATCAAAACAATTAAATAAAATCATAAAATCTTAAAGGAGCAGAAAGAAGATGAATCTTATATGATCTGCCCCTCTTTCACAAGACATTCATTCACAAAACACATCATTCAAAAAAACAAAACACGTTATTCAAAACCAAACACATTATTTGATTTATTTATTGATCTATAACTTGTGATCCATCCATCTTCAGTTTCATTTGATAAAAAAGTAATCTTGCTTCTGATATCCAGCCCCACTGTGCTCCTTTAAATTTGGAGCACATTCAAATACAGCCCAAAGAAAAGGAAAGCAGAGTAAATCTTCGTCTTGTCACTGGACTGTGACGGAGAATATTCTGCCCAAACAGCTACATTAGTGGCAAATGCATCAAATTCTCCATTACATGTTGAACTGAGTCCAGGCACACTCAAACCGCTTGATTAAATTGATGCAATCAACACAAAAATGCCCCATTAATGGAACCAATTAATTTTAAACTTACATTAAAAATTATGTAACATTATAAATGAGTGTTTGAGTGAATTGTAGGCTGATAGAGAGAGTGATTTCCTCCGCTTGTTAACAAAAATCTGCATGCTAGGATTCATCAGTATTCACTACGTTTTTCAGTAGAGTGCAGTCCAACCTGCAAACCTTTCCGCTGTAGACAATTCTATTTGCCACCATCACAGTAGAGAACTGATTATAAGATGTGATGTTCAACAGTGATAATTCGAGTTAGATGTGTTACTATGAGGTGTTAGTGTGTTAGAGTCGTACTTTGTGATTGGGTTGACACTGGCCTCCACCACAGACAAGCCTTTACAGCACTTTATATTGTCTGGAAACTCCTGGATACCTGTGAGAGAGGGAGAAACAGGCGTGGAAAGGGGAAAATGAGGCAATATGTTAGCTTTTTCTCAGATTATTAAATTCAGTGCCACTAACAAAGATGTCAAAATATCTCCAGTGGGTTTTGAAAAGTGTCAAAAGATTAGATTTGATCATATGTTGGTAAAATTCTTCGGAGGTAAACCTAAATCATTTAAAGGTTTATTCTCTCTGAGATCTCCCAGAGAAGCATACAAATAAATATATAAATAATTAAAATAAAGCGGATTATTCTGCACAAGAACTTCAGTTTTTCCCCGGTTTTGAAGTTCTCACAGGTCATCTTTATCAGAGAGATTTTTTTTTACCGTTTTTACTGATGTCCAGCTCTTTGAGGTTGACCAAGCTGGCGATGGTGGTGGGCAGGTTGGACAGGTCGTTATCGGGCATGCTCAGCTTCTTCAAGGCCTGGCAGTTGAAGAGTTGCTATGGAAACACATTGGAAGGGGGAAACAATGGAGTATTATAGTCTGTCTGCAAATTCACACAGACCTTTGGTAGAAAAGCACAGGAGGACAGAGAGCATGAAAGTCAGCTGGAGGCAAACACGACTAAATCTTGTGGAAAAGCGGCGCAGTTTTAGCTGCCGTTCCCGATATTTACATACGGTGGCCCTGAGGGACAAAACAAAAACTAGAATCAAAGCAACAGACGTTCATAGAAATGTGCCCTAAATAGAAAAATACTGCAAATGACAAAATATATAAAACAGTGAAAGCATTATGCACAAAGAGGACAGAGCTGCGAGAACAGAAATATAATACTGCAACAAAACACACATCGTACACACACAACATACAAACACACAACATACAAACAAATCTGTACTAACACAGGTACACAGGCTTGCAAGTTCTGCTAAAAAATGTCATAAAACCTTTGATAGCTTGAGCCCCAATACCTTTGAAACTAAAAGCAAAGGTCTCATGACGTGAGTCTTCATGTGATAGCTACAAGCTAGCCAACAGTTACCCTCAGATTAATCCATGCCAATTAGAGTTTTTCATAATCACAGATTGTTTTATTTATTTTGGGTTCAGGAGGGGCATGTTGCAAACACAGGTATAGTGTCAAACATTAAGATCAGAAGATAGACATAAAAACTGTGAGTTAAAGCTTTGATTTATGTCATATTGTTATTAAAATACTGAACAATGTGATCACACATCAGATGTTGTTCTCATATCCTACAGGCTTATTGTACTCTGTATATATCCAGTGCACATGAAGCTATCAAAATGCCTTTGCACTCTAGTCATAAAAAATGAGCAAATCTCAAAAGCAGGATAACAAAATCACTTATGGATTGCAGAGGGATAAAATGCTCACTTTAATGCATCCAAAATCGTTTTGGATGAATATATTTTGTGTGTTTATTCAGCTAGATGTCATTACACAAATGTAATGTTATATTTATGACACCTTTTCAGTATGCTTGTGTTTGTTTGCTCAAAGTTAATGCACACTTATGAACATTTGATCTATGACACAATCTCCAAAATGTTATCAATTGTGAAAGTTAATTGACTACGATAACCTTTGGCTCTTTAGGTCCTTGAAGAATTTAACACAAGAAATGAAATAAGCAAAAATACCGAAGCAGGCACTGACGGGCCATTTCTGTTTCACAGTTAAAAGGTTAAAATAAATAAATAAGCCTTTGTGGACAAAAAATGAATGCCGTCTATTTTGTATATGTTATTGACCTTTTTGAGACGTCAGCCACATTTAAAGTCATAGACAAAATTAAAGAAGCACAAGGGTCAGACAGCTGAATGTAGCCAAACATGAACAGGGGTCACTCCAGGCCACCATACTTAAAGACGCAATCATTTATTTACCCACACTTACTCAAGGAGCTCTCCAACCCACTTACATAAAGGCCAATCATTCTGGCAACCACAACATCTCTTACTGTATACAATGTTGGCACACACACACACACACACACACACAAACTCACCATCAAAGTTGAGTAGATTTTTTTTTTTGTCAGTTGAATCAAAGTTTGACCTGCCGGTTACACAGCTCTATTAGACCGTCTGAGGTTATTTTTAGAGATCCAATTCAACATCTGTGTCATTTAAACCAGGACAGGATATCAATAAAATGTGACAGCCCCTCATATAAACAGCTCCTGTAATTCTCCTTGAAACATCAGAAGGGCGTTTTGTCTCATCACTGCTCACAGGGGGGGTTTTCTGAAACTCTCAGATGACCCGCTGCAGACGGAGACCACATGGCGGGAAACTGACCTTCTCTTTCACCCTGTGTTTCCTGTCACAGTGCTGCTGTCGAGCATATGATGATATTTGCAGTATGTAAACATGTAATGTTGATAAGAAGGTGAGTCAAGCGAAGGACACCCAAACAATGCTGTGCAAATATGCAAACCGTGCCAGGTGTGAACCACTTCTATCTCTATCACAGCAAATAGGCAGATTCTATTTCATCAATTATTGAATGGACGGACTTGAAATATAAACAGTCATAACCCACAGATGATGACTTTTACATGCTAAGGATAACATATCAAAACAGTTAAACATCATCATCCTCACTCGTCAGTACCAGAACTACAAGTTTATTAAACAAATCTTTAATATTTCGATATGTTGGCCCCTCAATGCCGGTCAAATTTTATGCAAAAACTGCAAGGCAGCCAACCGCCACCAGCTGGGGCTATAGCCACAGACTGGCTGTACCTCCAATTAATGGGACTGCTCCCCTTCTCTACTATCTTGATGTAAACAAGCACAGAAAACAGATAGCATCTTGTAGAAGCAGCACAGCTTGGCATTGATTTTGTTGAGATAAAAATGTATGTAGGCTACGTCAGGTTCGACTGGCATATGGAGCAGAACATCAGTCATGTTGATGTTAACCTGCTAAGAGAACCTAAGGCTGGCGGTAACAGCACTGCTGACGTTAGCCACACTTGGCAAACCAAATTAAAAAGTTAAGATAATCTTAATAAATTGTGCTCAATTTAGTGTTTTCTGACCTTTAGACTCGTTCTTTTGTCTGAATTTAAATTTCTGTTTAACCTGTTAGGAAATGAATCACCTAGAAACATCCTTACTGTACAATTAACACCAACATCAGCATTCACTTCAAAGCACTGAATACACCTGAGGCTGACAGAGTCAATGAATGAAAATTGACTTAAAAGTTAAGCCTGGGATGTCATTAATGTGAAAAAGCACAGAGGCCGACTCCTGTTCCAGTTACCAGCACTGCTCTGGTGCTAACCACTAATGGGAAACCGACGGTTCTGCGTTACCTTGGGTAGCTCCTCAATCTGGTTGGCGTCTAAGTAAAGCTCCTCCAGAGTTCTCTCGAAGCTGAAGATCTCCTTTGGGACCTGCTGCAGGCTGCAGTGGGAGTAGTCCAACACTGAGATCACTTCCTCTTCCCCGCGGAAACAACGGCACGGCACCAGCCGGCCAATCAGCTTCCGCTTAGTGGTCATTTCCAGACACTGCACTGTAGAAGCAAGAAGAGGGGAGGAGGAGGATGAGGAGAGGGGATGACGTTAGGTTCAGTTGAATGCGTCTGCAACTCATGGACACATCAATGTGCTTATTATGTCTGAACCTTTTTTTAGTAGCCAAGTCATTATTCAACCCATTGTTTTGACAGTTTCACAGCAAAAAGTACATTGCCAAGTTAAGAAGCATCAAGTCTGTGTCTCCTGTCAAGATTAACTGCAGAGGTGGCATTTAAAATCATGTGTGGGCTTTTCTCTACAAATTCTATAATAAATGTGAGCTGCATGACAGATTTCACAGCTTTTCATGAGTAATATGATCAAAAAATGTACAAAGAAACCTGCTGTTACAAAAACAACACCTACTCCAAAAGATGTCAAAATGTATAGGGGAAACCTGTAAGTGTTCATTTAGATCTGAAGGTTTGAATTATGTCTGCTCCCTACAGCATTAAGCTGACACTTTGATCAGATCTGTCATCTTGTCAGTGGAGCCACATCATCTATGAAATATGCAAACAGTCCTATCATAAACTGGCAAGCTGTCAAAGGTGTCCCTGGTCTTCGCCCAATTCTAAGCTGGGATAAACTGTAACCCTACAAAGACCTGCAAACTTCAACTAAGGACATAAACAAGTTTTAAGAGGATTTGTGTAGATCAAGTGGTCAATGCCACCGCCTTTATTACTTTTATCACGCTACTAAGGACAGCAATAATTATCGAAGATGACAAACATTGTGAAGGAAATTTAAAAAACAATCTCAATGTAACTTTCACACGTCAACAGTAGGGATATAAAACTTTGAGGTCACTGTAATCATACATACACGTTGACTAAATCTTTAATTGTGGTGGTTTGAATGAAAGAAAAGGCTGACGACTCTGCAGTCCCCATTCTGTGCACACATTCTCCCAAGGTTTGTTCAAAGAAAGAAAGTATTGTTTGTTTGTTTTTTTTTTTTAAAGCTGAAGACGTTTTTTGTGCAAAAGTTCCAAGGTTGGGTTATTTTTGCCTCCAGTGCATCTCATTAAATAACTGGGTGAGAAACACAAAGAAGGAAAGTCACATAAAACACGCTGCTGCTTAGGAAGAAAGTCACTTGATTTGTCTAGAAGCAGTATATATGTTAGCTACATTTCTTTGTTTTGTAACTCTAATTGACTAAAAATGTTAAAAATAAAATGTGCTCGAGTTTAGAAAAAGTCAGAGTCCTATTCTAATACTTTTATTTTACACAGTAACTGTTATATTAAGTAGCTGTTTTTAAAGAAACAGTCCCCCAGCTTAGAGAGGGCTGTGAACTCCCAGCTCTACATACACACGCACAAACACAACACACACACACACACACACACACACACACACACACACACAGTCATTTTCTCAAACAACAAGCACCAAATAATTAGACTGAATCCTTTGTAATTCTGAATCAACATCGCTCCATCACACCATTACACGACTCTGTACTGTAGCTGCTGAACGGCATGAGTAAGCTAACCGTGGGTAATAAAATGCTCGAGTGAGGATTCATCAATTCAAACTCTCCACTCAATCTACTGACGAATAAAAAAACGCTTTAATGCCTCCTTTTCAAAGAGAACAAAGAGTGAGTTTTTAGATATCTCAGTAACGCCTCAATTTCCTGTTTGATCTGGATGAGCTAAAACCAGCGGCGGTGACAACGAGAGGAAGGGAAGAGGAGAAATGAAGGGTGACAGGAGTAGATGAGGAGTTAATAGCTACAGTAGAGAGGAAACAAAAGGGAGGACGAGGAGAAAAGGAGAGCAGGCTGGAAGATAAGCCCTGCAGCTTTTATCAGTCTATAAGCACACACATGTCCGGCTGCACAGTGCGACCAGATGAATCCAGGAGATAGACAGAGTCATCTTCAGTGCTTTGAGGACACTATGTTATCAGCTCCAGTCTGTAGCAAGGCGGCTGCAAATCTGATAAAGAGCGCCGCAGATCCTCCAGGACTGTTTATCTAAAAGGGCCGGCGCATTAAAATCAATACGTCCTTATCCACGGTCGTGCTCAAAGCGGGCGTAATGAGGCAAGCTGGGATTTACGGTTTGTCCACAAAACGTGTAAACTGTGCAGACACTTCTCATGGGGTTAGAGAGGGATTGTTCAGTGCTGTGTGATGGGCGTGACTTTAGCATTGAGGATTACACAACTCAGATAAGAGGAGACAACAAGAAGCATGTCTTTGGTTTGGTTATAGTCTGTATGCCTGCCTACAAAGTGAATGGGTTGACATGCAACACAGAGAAAATAACCAAACTATATCCATATCCATATAAGGTATTTTTATTTTAAAGAAATCATGTTTGACATTGCCTTAGAAAAACTACCAATAGAATCTAAAGTATATATCAGTGGTTAGAAATCATCAAGTGTAATAAAGTTCTTGTAAAAACTGAACATTGTAAGAAGTTTCCCTTTCTTAATATTCAGCAGGTCTTAGTTCTTCAAACTGTGAAAGTATATAAACGACAGAGAATAAAAACAAACTGTAATCAGCAACTTTGCTTCTACATGAACTATGAGGACATCTGTAAAGTCAGCACACCTGGCCCTGCCCCAAACATGGTCCATGAAGACTCACCATCAAAACCTATTTCCTATTTTGAGGATCGGTGGGTGCCCTGTGCACAGCCGTGCTACTCAACCGGTGTGCAGCTATAGAGCGGGAACAGACAATCTTAAGATCAGAGTAATGCAGCGCACATCAGGAATTTATCAGTTTGACTTTAGAATTTAGTGAATATAAAACATTTGCTCACCCACACTTCATGTCTTTTTTGTACTGATTAAAAACACAACAACCAAGCGCTCACTCTGTTCCTGAACTAATAAGCTAAAAAAAAATGTGGAGGTAAGGTAACGAACCCGAACCAGTCATTGACTGACTGAGAGCCAATGTATCATAAATAGTAAATGGTAGTACTTGAGCTTGTTTATCGCTTTCCTAGTCTTCTGACTACTCAAAGTGCTTTTACACCGCAGGCCACACCTACACATTCACACACTGATGGCTGCTTTGTAAAGTGTCCATCAGAAGTAATTCATTCCTTCATACACACATACACATGCATATGCATGAAGCAGCGGGAGCAATTCGGGGTTAAGTGTTTTGCCCAAGGACACAGCGGACATGTTGCTGCAGGAGCTGGGGATCGAACCCCCTGACCTTCTGGTTGAGACAGGGCCGACTCTACCAACTGAGCCACAGCCGTCCCTAGTATCACTGCCAACCTTCTCTGAGGATTGCACCAGAGAGCAGAGAGAGTGGTTGGAGTTATTTTTTCTGAAACATCACATCATTTTAAACCACATTTGTTTGTTTGGAACAATAGAGCGCTGATTGTCTCCTCAGACACATCACAAACAGGATTTCTTTGCAAGAACTTCACACATAAACATACAAGACACTGTATTGATCTGGTTCTGGATGCCTCAATCATCAAAAAATCTATTAAGTATATCCAAATCTCATAATAGAAAATAAAAAAAGGACAAGATTGGATTTGTGCCGTCAGCGCATGGCAGTGGAAGCACGGCCATGATCAGCTGTACACACATCACAGGAGAACTACAAGATCACGCAAGAATAAAAAGAAAAATGCACAAACAACATGTTGCTTTGTTGTTCGTTTATTGCCTGTTTCCACATTATGTTGATAAAGAGATTAAGAAAAGAATCTCAAGTCCCAAGAATCGCAAACCTCTGTGCGTTTCCTTGACTGACTTCCTGTCCAAGTTGTTCTAACGCAGATCATTGACTAGAGTGAATGCTAACGGCGGCGTAGTGCGCGGCGCTGACGAACCGCAGCGCGCAAGGAGTATGAAGAAATCTGCAGTCAGGGGTGTTCTGAGAAAGCAGGCTGCTAGCTTGGCTTACAACAAAAATGATTAGCAAAGACGAGAAATCAGTTTCATCCTCTAATAAGCTGCTTGAGAGCCAGATGGTTTCCTCTGTTTTCATGGGTTCATTATGACAATTGTAATCCTTTATTTATCCCACAATGGGGAAATTTACATTGTTACAGCAGCAAAGAGCAAAGATTGCAAACAAAAAGTGAACACAGTACAATTTAAATAAAATAAATAAAATAAAAAAAAATAGATACTAAAAACTATCTTAGTGTTTTTAAGGCTTCATCTGTCTTCTTTTTGATACAAGTCATAAAATGAATTCATACAAAGGTTGGCCAAACTCAGGCGACATCATTTGTTTTCCAGACTGAGACTGACATGAAGTCACTTTAAAAAATGTCTTTGAAGGGATCCAAAACGCCCTACTATAAAAGCATTGTGCTTATTCATTTTGGCAAAGTGGTTCGACTAAATATCAGCGCAGTCTGCTAAACAATCTGTTTGTATTATCTACTGAATTTGCATCTGCTTGATTATGCACTCAAAGTCATTTGATGTAACAGCTTAAATAAGCAATAACAGACCCGCCTAAAAATAACAGCTTTTTTTTCTTTTTTGAAGTCAAGAGAGCAGAGAGGAAGAGAGGAGAGGAGAGGAAGCGGGGGTAATGACAAATATTAGGAGCAAACATGAGGATGTTTATGTGTGCAACCATGAGGGCAGACTGTGGGCAGTCACCTTCATGACACAGGCACCTCCAGAGCAGATTTTGCACCTGGAAAACCTCAAAACAAGGACAAAGAAGAAGAGCTGCAGAGACACGAGCCCTTCCTCTAATCTGTGGATTTCAGTTTAGACAATAATTTTTGTTTTAAAAATTCAAAGATCCAAAAAGATAACATCATTAACACATTTTACAAGTTCAAATTCAGTTCCTGCTCATCACTGATTTTAATGTTTAAGGACGATTATGGACCTATAACCTTGCTCTCCTGTGTCTTTGTGTCCCTCGTGGTCCGGTCCACCCTGTATTAATGAATGAATGTGAACTTCACTGAAGTGATCCAGTCCAGCTCAGACTACCAGAGAGACAAAGTATGAAGAGAGTCAGAGTCAGCCGTCACCAATAGGGTGAAAGTAGGAAGTGAGCGTGGTTGGCTGTGTTGGCTCTCGCTGCTGCTATGGAAACAGTATGACAGAGCAGACTGACTCTGCAGCAGCAACGCTACAAGTGAATGTACAAGCTCCTAACACACCACAAATGAGAACGATGATGACATCAAAGAATCTGAAATGTGACGAGTGAGACATTTGCAAGAACTGCAAACACACACACATCTGCCAATACACATTTACACATTCAGCAATAGAGGTGGTAATACCAAAATGCCAAAATATTGAATTAAAAGTAAATGTTGTGCATTTGAAGCTCTACTGTCAAATTGTAATATTTACTTAAATTAACATGTGCAAAAGTTGTTTTTATATGAAATGGTCTCCGTCATTAAGATATGTACTAAAGCAAGATTACAATTACTGCATTTAGGTGAAATACTCAGCTTTCTATTTCTTCAGTCTTTGAGAGGTTTGCAGCAGAAAATTTTTACCTGTTTCTAAGTTGAATTTATTTCTAAAAGGTGTAAAAAATGTGGTACAGACGAGTCTTCATCAGAGACACTGGAATTAAACGAGTTGTTTTTGTTTGTTTTGATAGAACAATGATATTCAGCTTTTCATCAGAGAAAGTAGAGGATTATTAGATGCTAATACTGAATTTTTTTTTTTTATTAATTAAAAATTAAGAAGAAAGTAAAAAGAAGTGAACATTTGTAAGTTTGTAAGCAGGATATCTGAGAGACAACCGTCCCAGTTTTCATGGAACCTGTTGGAGGAATATACGCTGTAGCTTTAAGAAGAACCCTCAACGATTCACGAGTAAGTATAGCAGAGCCTACTCACCCTTCACAGGATGAATTAACCAAATCAGACCCAAAGTATCCAAAGAGCACCTGTAAGTCGTATACTGCAAAAAACCCAGCAGCACTTCGACTTCTTCATCTTCAACAAAAAATGCCTTTCTTGTCAGCATTCACTTTTTTGTAAGGATAACAAGCTGTAATAGTAATCGTGTTCTTTCAGCGGCAGTACTTTTTTGTACATGATAATTAAGTATTTTCTGCTTTCACAAATGTCAAGTACAAATCAAATTTTAAGTACATAAAACGGTTGACATGGTTACACTTCATTAAGACGCAACTTTACTTTGAGGTAACTGGATTTGTTTTGGCAAAATTAGGCGATTTTATTCAAATGGTAAGATAACTCCTGGGCTCTCTGGATGCCCTTCCCTCTAAAAATGTAGTTGACTGAAAGTATTATGTATTAAAAATGGATGAAGAATGACTTAAGGTACCACTGTAAGAGTCGTCTGTCTGTTCTTCCTGAAATTCACCTCATGGGGTCTCTTTGTCTTATTTCCTCCCTCTGATCTTCATTGAAGTTTGTGTGTGGTGAGTGAGTGTGTATGTGAATTCCCCCGGGTCCCATCACTTCACGTGCAGCCTTTACCGTCACCATAGTAACAGCTGCCATAGAGACCGTCTCCCAGGAGCGGAGTGTATTTTTACTCCTTCTTTCTCTTTCTGTGTGTCATAAAACAGAACATGCTGCACTCAGTGGGCGATCGCTCCACATTCAGCGTTGCTCTACATGGACTCAAATATATTAGACACCTTTAGAGCACCTGAACGCCGGCTCCAGAGCACACGCTCTCTTTTTATACCGCTGTTCTGTTTTTGTATACGGTGTGGATGCTGCACTGTGCTGAACTCACCCACCATAACACAATTAAACGGTCTCGCAGACACCACAAACAGTAACACAAACACAGACATGCTACATGCCCACACACTGGTGCCCAAACGGATCAGAGCCGGATCGGATCACCCAACACCGTACAGGCCACACTGGATCTGTGGATCAATAGAACATCTCTGAACATGGTGTAAAATAAATGCACTGCCTGTATATCCCTGTGCAGAGTCAGTATAAGGAAGGCAGGGTTTAAGAAGTGTGTGTATGTAAAGTCATGAAGATGTACAAATAGTGAGAGAATTCAGCCCTTTTAAAAACAAACTTAGGAAAGTATTTAACAGACTTTTACATAAAAGCTGGTATGAAGCATTGGTATGTAAGTGTGTATGTTTACTCTGTTTCAAAGGCTGCTTTGACTTTTTCTCTTCACATCTGCATTAGTCCCCCAGGTATCAGCTGGTGACTACGTGTAAGATCAATCAGTGACTCAACATTTGTTACGTTACAGCCTGATAGCGTCTGTAGCTGTAAACTCAGCCAAACAAACTCCTCCAGAGCGTGGTAAAAAAAAAACTGGAGATAAAGTTCCTTAACGCACGCTCCCCGTAATGTCTGACTCATACACCACGCGCTGCAGATGCAGCCAGTGCACAGACACACGCACACATCTGTTAAATGAACGGTGTGTGTGTGTGTAAGAAAAAAAGATCACCAAAAAAAGAATACATGATTTCTGTCGATCAAAGCAAACTTGTCATTCACAGAAATACTTGTATGTTTTTTAACTTGATGTCCTTGATGGGCATCTCCCTTCAGCAGCTGTGGGTTTGAATGTGAGCTCTCCTTAAAAGTTCACACGTCTCTTCTTTTAGCAGGACTTTCTAATCTATGAACGTTACCTTTTAGGACAACGTGAAGGACTTTAGGAAGAACATGTGGAGTTCTCAGCTGCTTTAACAGTCGTAATGGAGTACACAACACTCACACATTGTATGGCCGTGCAGAGGACTGAGATATTCTTCAGAGGTGGATAGAGACAAGAATATAATAATTATAAGTTCTGTCCTCTCTGAGTGACCTGCAGGAGGTATTTAGTTGTCCATCACTAGGCGAGTAATGAAATGATAACGTTCCTCTACGGTGAGAGAACATGGAAGATCCTGTTCCACATCCTAGTGCCTCATATAGACAAACAGATTCCTTATTGTGTGTGTGTGGGTGGGAGGCATTTTACTTAGCAGCCAGGAACAGCTCGTTCTGTCTTTTTTACATTCATTAAATCACCACTTACAGCAGTTACCTGTACCAGCGCATGCATACAAATAGACTGATTTATTTCTCTTTTTGTCTGAGTCAGGGTCTTAATCATGTCTAAGCTTCCAGTTTTAAACACCAAGCTTGAACATGCCAGATTAAATGTTGTCATGAGTGCACCCAATGGATTAGAAAATGATGTTATTAAGGTTTGAAGAACAGGTGTGTCTCCAGGGGAAATGTGGATGCAAATGAAGGACATTGATATTGACATTCTGGGTATTTTGAAGCCTCACAGTCAATGCGGTCTGGGAGATCTTCCAGACACACATTGTACTAACAAGGGATAAGCAATGAATAATTGAATAAATATTGAAATTGCTGGCCTTGAGTGCACATAATGTGTCTTTATTAGCTGCTGAAGTAATGTCCAACGCTTTAACACACATGTATCAACACACGGAAAACAATCCATTCATCCACTTTGCCCACGTCTTCTGTTCATGCTCACACGGGTAGCTGTAGCCAATCACAGCTCATACTGGGGTCACTTGTCACAAGGTTGGCATGTAAAGTATGACGACTGGAACAATATGCTTTTGTGTCCATTCAATATTGTCCCGATTTTTGGATGCAGATTTTTCTTACAATCTGTCAAGCACTCAATTTCAACATCCAGGCCATCTGTTCTCACACAACCTCACTTTCTCTGTGATAGTCATCTCACATGTATCTGTTTCTTTGTTATCTAACCTGTGTGACCATGCCTCGCCCCATCTACTATATGACTGGTTGCCTGTAGCGTTCACATCAGCACCTTGCTGAACAGTACGGGGTGAGATGTTTCGATAGAATCTCTTGGAGCGGCTGAATGAACTCTAAACACTGAACGCTCTGAAAAGTACTGAGTGCAGCGGTGGCCAAAGTCCCATGTGATGATGGTTTCGCTCTATCTTCATTGGGAACAGCTCTGTAAAAAGAGAAATGGACTTGCATAGCGTGTGCGCTAACCATGGCTAACAATCATCAGTTATTACCTCACCAGCTTCAAACACATTCACTATCCTGAAACAAATACCAGCCGTTCATTGGATGGAAAAACCTAAACACACTGATGTTTTGATGTCTTTCCTTGATATACAGAAAGTTTATTACTTAAGCTAATAAGCTAATTAGCTATTTATCCTCCTTGCACATGGAGGTGGGGCGATGAGAGAGTTACCGTATAGCTAAACTACAACACACGCAAACATCGACTGTTATATTCTGCCTTTTTTTGTTCCAGTTGTGATGATTGACTACGTCATTGAACACCATAAAACTATCCTTTTACACGTTAACAACATTTCCAGCTCTGCTTTGTAGAATCCCAACACAGACACTTGGAGAACACACAAACTGCATACAGCAAGGCCTCCGCCATGATTTGGATTTGATCCCAAGACCATTTCTTATCCTCAAGAAACTACGTCTCAGTCCATTGAATAAGATGCGAGTGAATGAGCCCTCAAAGCATGGTGACATGGCATGTAACACATGACACTTAAGGTCTTTAGGATGTGAAAAAAGAACGGGTTTGAACTCACTCTCTTCTCTTCTTCCAAATGAGTGCTTTCTCAAGTTGATCTGACATTATTTGCCAGTTGTACTAATGTATTTATTATTCTGTATCTATTAGGATTGGTTATATGAATGACAAACAGATGCAGATATTGTTTTTGCTCTCTGTGTCTCTGGGCTTGAAAAGCTCCAAAATCTGATGTTCTTTCAGCACCAGCACAGTTAATGGACATAGGCTGGCCCAATTTCAGGTAGATTGCGTGTTGTCTGTTGTGCAATGTGCCGCGTGCATGATTGCAGATCACGGCACGATTTGCTGCTGCCTACCAGTTGGATGAATTAAAGGCATGTTTGAAATTTTGGTCATAAAAATGCACACACTTGCACAGTGAGAGCAGAGTCACGAGCTGATTCCCCAACTTCAAGGCTTTTTGATTGCACCTTCACAAACTGGCAGACAGTGTCTGGTAGCACAATGGCAACAGTAGGCATGCCTGTTTGATGCGTCTTCCCCCCTCCTATCATGAAAGAGATGACCCGGAGAAACTTTGGCAAGAATTGGCTGTGGACCTCCAGCTGCCAGGGAATATTTGTTATGATTTGGCTTTCAAGCTAGAATGTGTTTGTTGGGGATGCTGAGTGTGTGTTCATATCAGAGAGAGTAACAGTGTTTTTGAAGGTGTTTGTATTTGAGCCGTGCAAATTAGACATTTGATATTCACATAGATCTGACTTGAACTTCCCTCTGTGGGAGTTTTTAAAAGAAACTCACAATTGTCAATGCTCTGTCTAGATTTAACACGAACAGTGGGAGCACTCAGGTCGTGCTTAACAATCAGACTGTACAGTGTGAGCTCAAGAATCGTGAGCTTTGGTCGTGTGTTGTAAATGATTCACTCGTACAGTTTGACATGACAATACACAACTCCTTTATACAATTGTACAGTGGTTTTCCGTCTTAATTCTAAGTTAAAGAAAAGGCAAGAACCACATTTGTATACATTTGAGTCCCTGCAGCTGTATAATGTTGCTTTGCTTCATCCACCAACATTAGTTAATAAAACATTAGTCATTGTAAGTCACTGGACAAATGACTAATGTTTTCACAGTCTCAAGAAACAGCAGCACAGTCTGGTTGAATCATGGTTTACACATTTACACGCTCAGTCAGTCCAAGCTGCCTGACACTGTGGCTCCAGGTGGCACGTCTGTAAAACTCAATGACCCTTAGATCAATGTCGCTAAATATAACCGTCAGCCAAAGCAACGAAATGCACAACAGCTGATGGCTCACCTGCACCCAAAATACTGGAATCAATTATACTCGGACGCATGAACAAAGAAAAAAACACAAATGCACCAAATGGGTCAAAGTAGTGTTACCTGAACCAGACAAGAGCCACAGAATGACCTGGATTAATGTCTCCAAATAGCCACTTTACACTCTGTGCTGGAAAAGTTGAGGACCTGACTGCATTCAAAGCCAAATACAGACTCATGAAAAGCAGAAAGTTAGAGAGACAAACAGCGGCATATAAAAATAGTATTCAATAAGGACAGATAAACAAGCAGCAGACAGAGGCAGACACTAAGTCGTGCTGTCAGAGAGGAAAATATCTGCAGTGATAGTCTAACACGCAGTTCATGATTGACATGTCTTGGGTTTCCTAAAATAATGGTTTAATAATCAGTCAGCTGATCAACAGAAACTGTTCAGTGCTTTTCTTCACAGGACAGCATTAATGGAGAGACAGGGAGATAGATGTTTGTGACATGCAACTAAAGGCAGCACAATCTTAATCAAACCTTTGATAGTCAGGTTTTAAAGACTGAACCAGAGGCTCCACAAGATCAATTTGAACGGTTTCAAGACAAGAAAGCTGAAAATTATTATCACTGAGCTGCATAACATCCCATTTTGCTCACCTTTTTGAGCAATTCTTTTTTTTCCCCAAGAATGGCTCATGAAGTGCATTCAATATAATAATTAGGTACATATGCAGATTGTTGTGCTTTACATAGGTCTGTTGAATGCATATTACCTTGTACCTTTACTTATTATACAGTATGTCATATGGAAATGTTCTTAGATTTTGAAATAAGATTTTTTTAAACCTACATATATAACAGGTGATTCTTCAACTTCTGCTCTACTGGTAGGGCAGGGCCGCACGATTCTTGATAAAGTGTGAATCAGGATTTTTCTCCCTGAGAATTGAGATCACGATTCTCTCACAACATTCTTATTTATTTTCCAACATAAAAACTAGATTGCACTGAAATAAAAATCATAGGCTAGCCCATGGCCTGATCAGTGAATTAAATGTGTGTTTTGCTTTTTTGTGTGAGAGTGACTGATATAGCAACTGGGATGGTTGTGAAGCAAATGTGTGAATACGTAAATGCTGCTTGTTCTGATTGCATGGGGAAAGAAGAGCAAGTGGATCGCTGTCATGTAGATATGAGATTGCGGGGCGCTTGTGGCGAAGTAGTTAGTGCTCCATGTATGGAGGCTGTAGTACTCCAAGCGGGCGGCCAGGGTTCAAATCCAACCTGTGGCTCCTTTCCTGCATGTCATTCCGCGCTCTCTCTCTCCCTGATTTCTAACTCTATCCACTGTCCTAAATCATGTAGCCCTACTGGTAGGTGCATTTTGCCCTTTTTGAAATGTCCAAAGGTAGCAACTGGTAACAGGTCTGTTTGAGCACTGAAGGAGAGTAATATATGTTTATGTTAATGTGTCATCATCAACACTTATTTGACTGGCTCTTCACAAACGTTTCCAGACAAACTTATTTGTTTGTTTGTTTTCATTTCAAAGCTTCATTCCTCCAACTGTTCCTTTATGAAGCTCAAAGAAGAGACTTTTTTTAGCGTCTCTTCTCCTTCTGTCATCTCTCTCTCTCTCTCTCTCCTGTTTCCAGGCCAGCCAGTTTTTTCTTTTTTCTCCTCTCTGTTCTTCCAGGGTTGTGCTCAGTGGCCCAGTTCTTCCTGAGACACCCTGCCACATCTCCTCTTACTGTCTTCTCTTTTTATTCCCCTCTCAGGCCTTTCTCTCTCTCTCTCTCTCTCTCCAACTCTCCCTCCGCCTGTCTCTCTGTGTTTAACTTTCTCTCTCTCTTATACTCTCATCCTCTATCCCATCCCCTACTCATAGAACACAACGAGAAGCCATCTTAAATCGAGCGTGATACTTTGTTCCCTCTCTACGGGAGCGTCTCGATCTAAATCCATTTTTAAATTCCAGGGGGTGACTCATTGCAAAGACAAACTCATCGTGTTGTGTTTGAGAACGAGGAAATCTCCACAGATTGACTTCTGTTGTCTCAGTCGTTGGTGTGCCAGGAGACGGAGTAAATCAGGACTTTACTTTGCATTTTGAAAAAATTAAAGTTTGTCTTTGCAGAAAATCTCCATAATCAAGCTCGAGACAGACAGTTCATCTTTAAGGCCTTCAGGGTAGAACATGACCTGATATTTCAGCTGCACTTTAAGTAATATTCATCATCTTTAACTATTACATTTAGAGTATTATAAATGATGATAGAGTTTTGGTTGTAATGCAGGAGCAGCATGTTGTGACTTGCCAGCTGATTTAGATGTGTTTGAGTTGGTTAAGATTAAGATTAACTTTATTGTCCCAGTGGGAAATTTGTCTTGGACTTGATGCAGTAGCAAAAAATAACAAAATACATTCATTTGTCGGTAAAACATGTCAGTTAAATAATCATAAAATGCCATACAAGTGAATTACTAAAACCATAAATATGTAATAGTTATGAAAAGTGATAACAGTGCAGGTACATCTACACATCTTCACACACACACTCACACCACCTCATACATGCACATGTATACACACACATTACAGCTTAGGTACTGTTGAGGGGATTGTTAGTTAGTGAATAAAGAAGGACAAAATGCACAGATTATATATCTGGTGGCTGATATAGCAAATTTTATGATATGGCCTAATATTAGATCTTCTCTTTGTGTATTTTGCATGAATATGACTATTCTAATGTTACCAAAAGTCTTGCCTTTTAACCGAATTGTTGAACCATATCTATCGTCTGACTTATGCTATATGACTCTGAGGATATGTTGCAACTTGATAAGAGTCGATGCGTTCTCAAAAGCAAAAAATGAAATATGCCCCTCTACCTGGTGTTTCTAGCTTCAGCGGTATAAACTTTGGGTATAAAGTTTAGTTTTTTTTATTAAGTACTTGTTGTTAGCGGGTCTTAAGTTGGCCCACATAGTGACATCATGATGCTGATTTATGAAAAGCAAAATCACACACATTGTCAGGTCTGTCCTCATGAGGAGAAGAAAATCACTTTTTAAAAATGCTTTTTTGTTGAAAGGAGGACGGATCGATCACTTCTGATCAGGGAGTCTGTAAATCTGCATGCTGATTGAAAACAGACTGTTTTACCTGCACCAACGCCTGCTGATACATGATTGGTCAAAGGGCTACTACTCTGAGTACAAACATGCTATGAACAGAAACTAGAACATCCTATTAAATCAAGGCCCCTGCATGCAGACTTTACATTTGTATGTAGAATCTTGTAAATTGAGAAAATAGTGAAATAATGAAAGTTTAACAGTTGTATTTAACGTTAACATATTCTACAGCCAACCAATACCTACTGTACATGTGCTGCAGACATTATAAACTATGGAGTCAGAGCACACTGTGTTCTTTTTGTATCATTTGTTTTGTAGGTCGGCCTGTCAGCTCTGCCGTAATTGGTCAGTCGCTCAGCACGGTTCTCGGAAATGTCACGCCCCTTTTACCATATTGGGAATGCAGCCACTTTGTCTCCGAGGTGCCGGGGAGCAAAAACATTAGCCCCTTAGCACTACTGTGCTACCGCAGGCTACGGCATATCATGGGCGTTCTACAGAAGTTAACGGGCGTGCAACATGAGCTGCAGGGCTTGCCACAACGAGCCAATGGGCTTAGATCAGTGATATCACACTGAAAAGACGTCACACTGGCAATTTCTTTTTGAGGGGGGCTAGAACCGAGCGTTACATGCAGCTAATGCTACAGCTAACAGGAGGACGTAGGAGAAGCTGCGGTTACGCGGACTTTGAATTTCTGCACATAGATGTGCCCAAGGATTCTTTTTGTATCATTTGTTTTGTAGGGGGAAAACACACCATATGTTAGAAAACATATAAGCTGATGTGATAGGCCCCATTTTCTAGCCAACAGATGCATTTAACAGCCTCTATTAAATTCAGTGCTTCACTCTATCCCTCTACGACCCCATTAAGAGATATTTGGGGAAGTCCTCACATGTAATAAAACTGTAACCTAACAAATTTAAAATATACAAACATAGCATGTGGGTGCCATAAATTGAATCAGCAGTTCCCTGTTTGTCCCTAATGACACTCTATTATACACACATGACCTAGCCGCTGTTTGCTTGTACACTAAGTATACACTAATTGGGATCACACACAGCAGAGGACAAATCTTTAACAGAGACGACATACAGAGAGGCTTTTTAATGTACTCTTAACGTCAATGTCACTCTGTGAAAATGTGTGTGTGTGTTTATTTATGTGTTGTTTAGTTCTTTGTTTAAGGTCACTTTGCCATACGGGCATCCCAGCAGCTCATCCAATGTTCAGCCTGAAGGAGAGAGGCGTGAGACGGAGATACAAACACATGTCTACTGTTACAGTGCCATGTCTTTCAGCTTCACACTGTTGACCTAGAAGCTTTGAACTATTTCTAGATCATACAAAGGACAGAGCGCTTGGTATTAAAGAGCCCATATTATGCCCTTTTTGGGGTTCATGTATTTAATCTATGTACCTATTAAAGTATGTTCACAATAGCTAAAGTTTAAAAAAAGTGTCTGTTTTCATGTTCTGCCGCTCCATGCACCGGCTCGCTTCTGACTCTCTCTCTAAGGCTCTGAAGTGCCCACGTTCAGAGTCCCCACGTGTGCCAAGTCTGATCTGATTGGTCGGCCTGTCAGCTCTGCCGTAATTGGTCAGTCGCTCAGCACGGTTCTCGGAAATGTCACGCCCCTTTTACCATATTGGGAATGCAGCCACTTTGTCTCCGAGGTGCCGGGGAGCAAAAACATTAGCCCCTTAGCACTACTGTGCTACCGCAGGCTACGGCATATTGTGGGCGTTCTACAGAAGTTAACGGGCGTGCAACATGAGCTGCAGGGCTTGCCACAACGAGCCAATGGGCTTAGATCAGTGATATCACACTGAAAAGACGTCACACTGGCAATTTCTTTTTGAGGGGGGCTAGAACCGAGCGTTACATGCAGCTAATGCTACAGCTAACAGGAGGACGTAGGAGAAGCTGCGGTTACGCGGACTTTGAATTTCTGCACATAGATGTGCCCAAACATGCACAGGATACATGGAAAACACACTAAAGAGCATATAAAACCAGAAAAAGCACAATATGACCTCTTTAATGTAATATTTTTGAGAACAAATAAACCATCTGCCTTCTAAGTAAAGCATAAAATACACCAACTCATGTATAATTTGGTCAAAACTACCAACATGGAGCTGAACAAAGTGATAATACAACATTTCCAAACTCCAACTTTGGACTACCTTTACTGTCTTTCTTTTCTTATCCCTATCCTATCACAGGATAAATTTACTTCTTCAGGCCAGCAAATTTGAATCAAATGAGTTGACGCTCTTATTTAACATAATATGAAAACCTGTGACAAAGTGTCACCAATGAAGCAACCGGCAAACACAACTTTGTCATATTATCACATTAAATCTAGATTCTTCAAGCAAACACTGACAAAGATTAGCATTTAAACTTAGGACAAAGTTAGTGTAATCTACATTTTAAAATTATCCAAAGGAAAAAAACAACTCTGGCCTTCCCTTCAGACCTCCCTCTAGGGTAACAGAGCTGGTTTTCTGGGGATGACGGGTTCATTTTCTGGCATTTTCTACATGCTGGTGGCTGTGATAGGTCAGACCACAACATGCCATGCTGCCATTGCCAACACTAATGAGGTGAGCTTAGCCGATTCCAATGTGTAAAAGCTTGATCCAAAAGGAAACGCCTTTCAGAGGAGAGCTGAAGGGTTTTCAAGAACTTTCAAATCCATGTAAGGCTATACAATAAATTAGTTTTAACTGTGTTCTTAAACAGAAGAATGTGTGATGAGAAAATTTATTTAAGCATAATCTCTGAGATGGTGTAGGCGTGTGAGTTGATTGAGCCATAACCACAGCCACTCAAAGACGCACCGCTCTCAACTGCTACAGCCAAATAGTATAGGCCCTGATCAGCCTTATATGTTTTCAGAACCTGAGGACACTGACCTCCTCATTCTTAGGGAATCTGAGTAAACAGATCAAGCTTTTCTTGAAATTCTGGCATCCAGAGATGATGCACTTGTACTTGTGCAAAACTGTAGACTGTAGTGGTGAAACTATTTTGCAATCAAGAAGGAGATCTGCAGATGCTAACAAACCCAAGCGTCTCATTGAGACCCCCACTTGGCCTCGCCCAAAAAGCACAAACCAAAAGTTTTGAAAAACATTCTACTGGACTGTATCTCAATCAAACGTAGTTCCCAGTTTACAGCAACTTTAACCAAGTCTAGTTGCCTTTTGGATCATTATTTTGAATTGCGATGATTCGGATGGCGAAACCTTCACACTAACTTTTAAGTTTGTTTGTCTTTTTGTAACTATGGAGAAAAAAGTCAAATAAGTCGAGGTCTCTAGAAAACAACCAGCAATGACTTGTTATCATTGGAAAACAGAGCAGACAAAATATATGGATAAATGTCCACTTGCCAACCCTATAAAAAGAAGATGATTTTGTTGTATGTATCAGAGAGCTTCCCTTTCTGTTGTCTGTCTGATTTTCCTCTTTTGTTCCAGTGTAATGAACACAGAGCACACGGAGTCCTGACTGCATGAGAACGCTTCACCTTCACCTGAAAAACTCACTCTGTACACACTGTGAGACCTGCTGCTATCTGGAACAGCCTCTCTATCTTTCTCTCATCCCTCTCTCTCTCTCTCTGTGGCCGGGAGTCAATCCCTCTTTTTTACTGCCAGCTGATAGCTGAGCATGACTGTCTGTATCTCTATTCATGCGTTCACTCCATCTATCACCTGCTGCTGCCTCTTGTCACCCCTCCACCATCCACTCTCTGCTTCTCTCCAAATGAAAACAGAGAGCATGCTTTTTTCATGGAGGCATTGATATCTTTCATGTCTTTATCCTCAGACAGGCAGCCCCGGATTACCGTCATGCTAAAGAACACTTTCTGGCACTGAAATGGAACCTGTGACCTCTCATCACTTTAAAGTCAGAAGTTTGCAGGTCTGCCAATGTTTTCCTCACCATGCACAAAAAGCCTCTATTTGCATAAACACCCTTTAGTGAGTTTCATCCCTGAAGCTTTTCTTAACAGTCCATGGAAATTGCACATTGAGCAGTTGCCATGGTTACCGGGGGACTCAATTGCCTAAAATTACCATAAAAGACTAATTAAAAAAGCTCTGGCTAGGAGCACAGTTTTGACAATTTTTATAAAGCACTGCTGAAGCCTCAGGTGAGAAGAATAGACTGGGCATGGAAATTTTTCCAACACCCACTGCTTTCAACATTTTCTAATGCTGTGCTATGAATATAAACCTAGAGTCAAAGTCCAGAGGTTTGTAGTACACACCAGGTTGTAAATATTTTTTTTGAATACCAGACACATTGTCAACTGTATATGTTTGGAGATTTGCTTGATGGGAGGGCTAAAATTACAAATCAGAATGATGTATGCACATTTCTTTGACACTACCAAGACAGTTGTATCTTTGTGGAACTCGTTTTTGCAGTACAGTT
Organism: Labrus mixtus; assembly: GCF_963584025.1. Taxonomy (NCBI): domain Eukaryota; kingdom Metazoa; phylum Chordata; class Actinopteri; order Labriformes; family Labridae; genus Labrus; species Labrus mixtus. The sequence continues at coordinate 29,807,876 of NC_083614.1, read as the reverse complement.
TAAGGATTTTTTTTCGCTGCGTGTTTAACACAAGGATGTTTTACCATGATTCCACATAGCCTTTCTTTATGAACAACATAGAATACAGGGACATGTTGCTCCACCTGTAAGCCAGCACGTAAGGTAGTAAAAGAGTTGATGGTAACATCTGCAAACACTTATAACAAGACAGCAGAGAAGTAGGAGGTTTTGATGAGGTCTATAGTCCAGTTGAAGATTTAACTGAACAAAAAGGAGCCATCAATCCATCTATCTATTATCTGTGCCGCTTTTTCCGTTCAGGGTCCTGGGGGACTGGAGCCGATTCCAACTGTCATAAGGGTATGCCTTGAACTGGTCGCCAATCACAAGGCTGACAAATAGTGACAGACAACCAGCCTCGCTCACATTCACCCCTAGTCAATTCAGATCAGGGTCCAATCTCATGCTTCCATAGACATATCTCTCAATAAAATCAATTAAAGATCTTTCCTTTAAAGATGCAGATTTTGTCAAATCTTCGAGTGAAACAAATGTATTAGCACCTTGAATTGATAACATCAGCCACACTGCTCCATGAATTGACGCTCAGAAGACACTGTTTAAATTTCTTATGAACATAGATAGTAGTCACAGTACATGGCTGAGATGTGCTGATCTTGGTAGCAAATGTCAGAATTAAATTATTTTCTTCCTCAACCATAAAGTGATGCAGAGGGGGCAAACAGGTTAAACCATTTAAAATCACATGTGATTTGAATCCGGTTGATGATCTCTGATGTCATCTCTTGTCTCCTGTCTCGTTGTTTTGTCATCTCTTTACTATCACCTTCAAATAAAAGCCTGAGAAACATTTTGACATGGCCTGTCCTGATAAGTCAACCAGTCAAGAAAAATGTCATGATTCCAGGTTAAAGCTCATTGATGTGTTTCCCCCATTTAGAATCTGAATTCAAAGGAAACCAGTCAACTTGGGGTGAATGTTATCAACATGATGTTTTTGTCCCACTATCCAGTCCTGCTTTAACGGCAATGATCTTAATGATTTATGGAAGCCTGTGAGCTTTGGCGTCTCATTTGTGTCCACCATAATGATGCTACTGAGATATGGGCTGAACTAACTTGGTTAGGACCGACAAGCTATAAATAGAAAGTGGGGACTATTTGTCTGGCTGGAACTCAAGCTTTGAATACATTTAAAGCTCCTGTGAGGAGTTTTTATCTGGTTAAGAAACCAACTAAAATGAACACTGACTCCTTTTTCATGAGCTATAAAAGTAAACAAGATCATCAGAATGAAGTTGGATTATTTCTATGTACAAATTTTGCCACCTGTTAACAGCACATTGTATATAGACCTTTGTTAACATTTCCACAACAAAGATTCACAGTGAGTAAGACAAGCAGAGTAGATTTGTCCACAGGGGGCGCCAAAATCAGCGCAAACAGAAAATTCCTCACAAAAGCTTTGAACAAGCCTTTGATTGCCGGACCAATTAAGAAAACTAAAAAAGTGCAGAACCAACAAGTTTTTGATTTCCGATGGTCTTTTTAACTGGTGCCACTTCATTGTATTGGTATGAAACAACCAATCAGAGTGAAAAAATGTATGATGTATCCATACATCATAGGAAATGGACTTTCAGTGTAAAAAGATATAATAGCCAACAATTACCGTTTGTACGGTAACTCGAGTAACTTTCCAGTTTGTTTAGGACTGGTTCAGGACAGCTGGTTAATAACATTCCACGTGTATGGCAACCATCTTGGTTGATAATAAAAATGTCTGCAGCTCTCGATTCATGAAGGTCAGGACGGATAAATCTGTCAAAACCAGAGAAAACCCAGAAGCATCAGCCAGAGGAAATAAAACATGAACTTGGATAGAATTAATCTTCACACTCCTGGTATTTTGGAACAGCTGATTGACCTCAAGGCAATTCATAGCTACACTTCCAGTTTAGTTCTCATTCATTTCCACTGCAACCATCAGAATTACCACTCTGCCATCATAGCAGACTGAGCTTGTTTCAGAGCAGAGTTTTTTAAGACACCTACCCTGTCTGGACAGAGAGAGACAGAAGGAGGAGATCAGTATGAGTGAGGAGGCAGCTCCATCGGTGTGAAGCCCCCCAGTCACGACACAAAATGCGCTCTGGGAATTTTGTTTGAACAGGATGCCATTGCCAAATTCAGGCCGGTCAGTCAAGGGTGAGACACTTCCCTCCCACATACCTAGACACCGTGGAACCTCACCATCACGATTCAGAGAGCTTTGAAGGAATTGCTAATCATGGCCCGTCCTTGCAGAGCAATAATGATAATGGGGAATAAAAGGAAAGTTTCTGTTGAGAACTGAACACTAAAGGTTCAGACTCTGAATTTATTTTCTCAAGATGCAACTTTTCTCATTTATGAAAAGGAACAATACAGCATTGCCACATAATGTAGGATTGCACACAGTCTTTACTCTGTCACAGAGAAAGTGTCCCATCTAGTATATGATTGGTTGCCTGAAGCAGAGACATTCAGCATATTGATGAACAGTACAGGCTGAGATGTTTCAGTAGTAGATCCTGGAACATCTGAAGACTAAACAAACACTCTGAATACTCTGAAAAAGACGCTTAGCGGTTGCCCCTCAAGTACCAAAAGCTCTCTTCACTGGGAACAGCTCTGCAAAAGATAGCTAAACATGCACAACGTGCAAGCTAACATTAATCAGTGATTACTTCACCAGCACTCTGCTACAAGAAAATTCACCAACCTGAAACAAATACCTGTGGTTCACACTGTGTGGTGTTGGGCGATATGACCTAAGATTCATATCACAGTATTTTTTTGTTGTTGCTATTTGTGGTAACTTTATAATAAAGCGGTATTACAGTATTAACAGGGATCATGCTTATAAGCACATATTCACGCACTATACAACCCCCCTTCGCCCCTCAAACAAGCCTGTTTGATGAGATACTCAACTCATGTCTGTGCAGAGAAAGATGTGTTTTTAATTCACTGTGTGTTCAGATCTCAGTTCATTGTAGCTTCTAACTGCATCAGTGTGGTTTTAAGTTTTGTTTATCTTATCATAACTCTGCTCTATCAGCAGAGTTATGTTAAGCGGCTGCTGACAACACCACATATACTGATACACTCTTTCATAATAAAAGTGTTTCAACAACATTATAAGTGGGGACTTGTATTGTGAAGGATTTATCAGTTTGTCAGTATCCAGACAGACCAGAAGAGACGAGCTGAAAGGGAGCACACCCACTTAATGTTGCTGTTATTAGCTAAAACTTGGAGGAGGGAGAATACAAGTTTTACCTGATGGCTGTGCTACAATCCACTTTCATTGTAAAATACCAACACCCGCTCTGACACGAGGAGGAGGCGTTGCCCTCTGGTCAGCAAGCTTGTGAGACCGCTGGCTCTGCTCTGAGTGTCGGAGCAAAACATGCAGAAGACCTCAAGACTCAATCTGAGTTCCCAACCCTAAAAATCAGTGTCATCATAATAACTTCCCACTTTTGTAAATATCTGTCTCAAAATGCCTGTGCAGCCTTCATAGCACAAAAATCTATTAATCAAACTGGACATCCTGTAAAGTATTTCATCATCTGAGTGGTAACTTAAGCAGCATGCAGTCTCTTTCATATATTTAACACAGGATACTTTTGATCTGAACCAGGAATATAACAACTATTCAAGACTATATCAGTCCTCATACATCCATTGTATCCGTCATTGCTATTTGATGCACCATTCAAACCCTATAAATACACAACATAAACCAAAGAAACAGTAGAAAATCCATTAACAATTAGCATTGTCTCTAAACACCAATTAGCGAATATTAAACTGCTCAACACCAACCTGGGAGTCGGGACCCTCTAATGGTTCACAAGATGTATTTTAGGAGTGGAATAGGAGGAATTGGACCCATCAGAATTTGGTCTGTTCGATAGATTTGATTTTCATATTGTTTATTTATTATTTTAATATTAAAACGCTATGAAACATTCAGATGTTTTTGAGCTGGTGCTCCCTAAAAGGAAAAGCCAGTGCATGATTTTTTCCTCGTCCAGCCTCCTGCTCAGTAACTCTCTTTTTCTTTTCTACGTCAATTTACTTTTGGATCTTTACTCTGCCATGTCTTTCATGTTGCTAAAACTGGTAACTGGAGGTGTTTGCCTTCAGGCAAATGCTCAGTCCCAGTTATAAAGTGCAAAAGAGTCTCAGAGTGTAAAAGAGGCATCACGCTCCATTTCATCATCATAAAATGACTTCAAAGCTGTTATTTCAAAGTGAAATATGTTTCACAATGTTTCTTTAATTGCTCAATGGTCAAAAAGAATTCCCGTGATGAATCAATTCAGAAAGTTAAGATGGTTAAATTAGTGTTTGGCAATACTTCATTAGTGTTTGGCAATACTTCATTCACTACTACATTTTTTTGGTCCCTGAAAGGAGAAGCCAGATGAAAACATTAAAATCTTAGAGACATTGACACCCAGGCGAAGAGAACAAAACACAGTCCAAAACTACGACGAGTATAGGTGCTTGAATTCTTCATACAGAGGATGATGATGACTAACTATAAAATATCTTGAGCTTCTCAAGTTTCTAAGGAAGTTTGTAGGGACTGATCTATAAAAGGTTTCTTCCCCAAATCAACATTATTTTAAGGCGGTTTAAATGCATAATTTCCCCCTGACAGTATCAGCATCTCCTATAAGGTATAGGTGTTGAGCCAACAGGCCTGATTGAATTGCAAATAAGGTTAAGCAGACTGCGTGTTTAGAGCAGCAGAATGCATTTTCATGGTACAGCTGCCATACTGTACAGGCAGTCCAAAGGACACCTATAGAACCCATAAGACCTGTGGGAGCTGGCCTACATATACTGATACACTGCACGCCTCAAAGAGAGAAAGAGACAGTCAACAAGAGGAGGAGAGAAAGAGAGGGCAAGAAAGAGCAGAAGTCATGATGCATTACGCACAAAAGCCAACCAACAACAAACACACTCCACCCATACACGCAAACACACTAATTCATAGACATGAAACATTTAACAAAGCAAAGAATCAAGAGGAAGAATCGACATAATGTAACTGAAAAATGTACACACACACACACACACACACACACACACACACACACACACACACACACACACACATATGAATACATTTATATACTTTGGTTGAGAACCGGAGGGTTGCCTGTTCAAGTCCTGGTATGGTTACTGGACCTGAGAGGTTCCAGTTTACTTCCTGATTTCTGCAGAGTGCCCTTGAACATGCACCGGATCTCCAACTGTTCGGGACACCCCCTGTGTGCAGCCCTGCTTTAAGTGCATGTTCAGGGATCCTGCTTGTGTGTATTTTGGCCATATATGTGTGTGATTTCTCTCAAAAGAGAAAAACCTGTAAACCTGATTAATGAAATATGTACAGTTAAAAAAATGTCTTAATACAAACACCAACAAAAACAAATAATGCAGCTCAACTCACTCAGATACACGTGGATAGTCCCTTAAACTCTACGGTGACACATCATGCCTACACCCACATACAAACCCACACACACACATACACTGGTCTGAGGTCTCCCCTCAGTCACGTGCAGCCGAGCAGTCTATTAACATTATCCACACATCGGTGGCTGCAGTGAGCCCGGGGACTCTGCTCAAAACGTAAAGAAAAAACGCTGTCAAACAAAATCACAGCAACACAACTCATGGTGGAGATGAAGTCATGAATGGAAGGGATCATATAATGGAAGAAGTGCTGTTTACTGAGGGAAATGATGACTTGGTTTTGTCATGTCTCACAGCACTTCAGCATAACATGTTTGCTGTAATACTCCAGTATTCAACATTTGCAAACAAAGCTAGAGAGCAGAGAGTTGTGCCACAAATAGAATCTGAAATGTCACGTTTCACAACAGAGCTTTATCTCTGTTCTCTAACCTTTTTATCTCGAGGCTGTTTCACATGAAAACAAGACAATGAACCGTTTTCTGTCGAACACTTTGACAAGTCACAGGAAAAAAGGACAGGTGGGAATAACAACTTTAATAATGGCTCTGTTCCATTTAAGTAGAATGCAGACATAATAAATGTTATGAGCAACAACTCAGATTTTAAAATGCACGCTTTTACTTCTTGTTCCAATTATATTTGATGTTCTTTTGTGGAGAAGGAAGTGCAAGTGGTTGTATATGACAGAAGAGTTTTAACGTCCTTTTGACTTTCCTTCAATTTTTGCTAATAAGTCTCCATTGCCTGTTGTGTTTTAAGCGGAAGTTCTTGCAAAGTAGGTGACCCAACTCTATAAATAGCTGTTTGTTTAGGTGGCTGTAGGTATTGCCACCTAAAAATGAAGACCAAGAAAAGACAAAGGGCGAGTTGAAACTAGTCAGGGCGAGTCTGAGTCAAGACCAAGGCCAGACCACTTCAAGTCCTTCACTGCATGTTACAAAATGTGTCAGAGGTAACCCGTAGGAACAGGAAAAGAAATTCGATTTCCATTTATAATTTCTGTCCTCTTTTTCTACACCGACACAGTTGCAATTGAAAACAGTCAGTTCTGAGGCCAGACAAGTCTGGAGTACTACAACATCATTGGGCAAGAGACCAAGACGAAGACAAACAGACAAGTCCAACAAAAATGAGAACACTTAAAAAACAGTTAAAATGGAGCACACTTTTTGGCTACAGGTAAACTATGTCAAATTGGTTTGCCAAGTGTGGCTAATGAAAGGGGTGCTATCACCCTTCAGACTTTGGTCCTCACTGTAGGTTTAAGTCCACATGCCTGTGCTGAATGTGTTTCCTTATAGCTCCGGTCGATATACCAGTTCAACCTGACGCAGCCAACTTCATCATCACTTTCTTGATCAAAATACTGCCAGACACACAACTCATATAGGGGATGTTATACGCTGTTCACTGTGTTTGTTTACATTCAGGCAGAATAGAGTCACAGGAGAAGACCCATTAACTAGATCTACAGCCAGTCTATGGATACAGCCCAGACTAGACGAAACATACAAATAATCATTAAAAGTGACAACTAATTCTGATGTAGACTAGCAAGGGGATGTCACTTAACCATTTAGTCTGCTACTCAAGCACATCCCTATTTATGATCAGGGTTTCTTATTAATACAAAGGACAAGGTGTGCTGAAACTGGAGACAGCATGTGTTCTGAAATTACAAACATCACAGGATATTACAAATACAATACTGCCAGAAATACCAAATTAGTGCTCAATATGCAACGCTTCCTTAAAATAAAGGGCCTAAGCTTTTTGTCAGGGATAGTATATATCGTTGTGAGCAGTAAAAACACAGAGTTTGGACTTATAACCAGAAACAGGCTGGTGAAGTCACAACTCTTTGAAAGGGAGAAATCCATCATGTTGGATTCGGTTTCTGGTCTGTCATTTTATTTGATGATGACAAACATATAGACAAATGTCAAAGTTCTCGTTTAGAGAAGATGCTAAACATATAGACAAGAAAAAAGCGGTCTTTTTGAGCTGATAAGATTTTAAAGAGAAGCGAACTCCAGAAGATACTGAGACAAGCCGTCCCTCAGCCTCTTCCTGTCTGATAGCCAATGACAGCTGAGCTGAGACAGACCGAGCGGGACAGGAGACAGATGCTGTCGACTTAGAGAGATTACTCTGCTGCTCTCCACTTCATGCACATTCTTCTTCTTCTTCACTTTTCAGTCTCACTGTTCACTCTGCTGTTCTGCCTTTTCTTTGCTGACTCTGTGTCATAATAAAATGATAAAAAAAAAGAATTTGTACATTTCAATCACGTTTTCTTATTATGTCTCTTTCTTTAATGGAGGTTATTTTTGCTGCGATGAAATAGCAGTTAAAAATAGACTCAAAAGGTTTAAATGATGACAATGTTAATAGCTGTGAGTGTGACTCGGATGAGAGGACGTTAAAGGCTCTTAAAAGAGGCCTTAGGGTGGCTCTTTCTTTCTCCCTCTTGTTCACATTCAAACATCCCGAGTCGTCTAATGAAGAGCTCAGACCACACGCGACCAGGGCCTTTCTCTCATTAAGAGGAGACTGGGTCGCCCACGGCAACACGTGGATCAACCATTACAGGATGCTGACTGACCCGCCTCCTCCCTGCTGGGAGACTGTCACACATTACAGTCCCTCTCCAGGAATTTAAAAAAATCCACTTTAAAAAATGTCTCATTTGTCTGAAATCACAATCATACAGCTCAAAAAAACGGTGTAATTGTTGTTTTCATAGTGTAACATGGCTTAAGAAAGGTATCACTCACTTAGCTAGAAATGCTGTTTTCAGTTCCCTTAAGAGTTACGTTTTTAAAATGAATTATACCAACTACTATGTAGAAAGGCCAAAGCTTTGCTTTTTGTAGAAATGACTACGAAGATCTGGGATCTACTCCTGTAACGCTGTGTGACTGAAAGAAGCCATGGATGAATTCTCAGAAAGCAGCAGCAGAAAATGGTTTGGGCTTGAATGCACTGGCCCTGTGTCTTTTAGAAATGTTTTAGCTATTGTACAAATGTCTTGTTCATGAAACTTAAGCTGTTTTCACACTTTTTCTAGATTTCTAGAAAAGTTTAGGAAAGCCTGCCCCTGGAATTTTTCCAAGTTGTTATTCACACATGTCCCCTAGCATTACATTTTCCCTTCGGTGGGGAGGGGGGTCCCAAGCAGGAAGCAGGGACACTACATCTGAAGGACTCTGTGGATAATGTTAACAAGATATCCAATATTGATGGGAAGTGGCAAAGTCACTATAAAGTAATAAAGTATATTATAATGATAGTTTGTGTCTTTATATTTCACTGCTACGTGTTAGTATTCACAGAATAACCGTGAAAAAGAACCGACTGGCGAGCAGAAAAGAGAATGAAGCAGCTTCATTACTCAACGACAATCTCAATGATGACTCACTGGCTGCAGGATATAAACATCATCAACCCGCTCACCTGTGGTGATTTTTCTGGAGGCTGGTAGGAAGAGTCAGGGCAAATTTGAGGTTAAATCCGTCTGTTGCCGTTCACACATGCAGCTCACCCAAAAAATCCTGGGAAATTGTTAGGAGTCTTGTGCATGTGTGAATACAGTAATAAAGAAGAGAGTGTCCTGCACAACCTCAGGGTCTTGTTGTAAATGTTTGTGCTCCTGGGTCATTTGAAGGACTTTCTCTGAACCTACTTCCTGTCTCTGTATAATGTTAAACATCTGGAAGATCATACAAAACAAGAGGTACATTTCTCCACCTATTTGGGCATTATGTGAGGTTGCTTGAAATGCAAAGTTAATATGTTTTCGATATAATTTTGTTTTTTAGACATGTTTTCTACAACATTTTTTTAAAGACTGCTTTCACCTCTTTGAAATGATACAATACATTTTCACTATTATTGGAGCTCAAACGGAATGCACAGTATAAGAAAAACAATTTCACAGTCTTGAAAGGGGATCAAATATACATATATTTACACTAAAAACAATAATGAAACTTGTACAGATCAACAATTTATACAGCAGAAGAAGCAACAATAATGCTTTTCTTGTATACAGTATGAAGATCGAGCACACGCACACTTCCCCACTGCAAAGATCAGTTTATACTGCATTGGAACTGGAAGGAATACAAGTGTCTCCATCTCCTTATCATGCTGCACCCGCAGAACAGCTTCAGAGAGACACTGATATTTCACTTGAATAGTCCATCTTTTGCCCATTTTAATTATCATTACTTTAAAAAAGTAATTGTTGTTGAAATTAATCATTCAATAAAAATTATGCCGATCATAATAATATGGCCTACATGGATCCAAATGAGGAATTTGTGGAGGAAAAAAAAGACTTGATGGTTCAGGAGAAGAAACTTTGTCCTTGGATGGTTCCCACCAGAATGAAACCGAGCGAGCAGGAAACATGAAGACAACAGGGAAGAATACAAAACTGCACTCGCACACATACAACAACACACACACAAACACAAACCTAGCAGATTCAGCAGAAACAATGGGTCACACAGTGTCACACATTGGACAAGTGTGAAAGACTCAGCTCTTTCCACAAACACACACACACACACACACACACACACACACACACACACACACACACACACACACACACACACTGAGCCTACAGTACAGTGTGAAACACCGTGGCACACTACTGCTGGGATGTTCAGCATTTGCATGGTTACCTTTGGTTCATGCAGAACTGTTCATTTGTCCACTATTGACATAAATACATACAACACAATGCTGTAATGTTATGTGCTTGCCAACAGAGGCTCCTTGACTGCATTAAAACATGATACAAAGCAACATGGGGACAAGTTTCAATTTGTCAAATGTGTAGATTATATATATATATATATATATATATATATATATATATATATATATATACAACACACTAGATCTCGGACTGATTACATTTTGAAATATCTCAGAAATCAGAAAAGATTCCACCCTGAAGAATCTCAAATTGACCCACCTATGAAATATGACATATTATATCCTGAGATCTTATTTCACTAAAGATCTATTTGTATAATTTCTGCATATTAAGTAATCATTGGTGTGCATCTATGATTATGTACAGTAAAGGTTAAAAGGTCAGAAAATCCCATAGCAACAAAATGAATGAAATACAACCATTATGAAAACAGGTGTGCCCAGCAACCCACCACAAAACTGCCTTCAATCCACACACCATGCAAAGCTAAATTATCTTAAACTTGGTGCAATTACATCTACAATACCCCAGCCTGCCTCTCTCTCTCTCTCTCTCTCTCTCTCTGCCGTGACAGGTCGTCTGCTTTCATGTTCTTGTAGTTGTCACAAAGGATGAGCAGAGACTTTTTTGTGGAGACAGAGAAATGCTGCGAGCTCCGTGACCTGTCTCTTCTCTGTATCATAAAGAAGACGCCTGCTGAGCAGCAGCTGCGGACCCTGAAGCCTGAGGGATCACATGACTCTGCTCTAATGGGCATTTTGCACAGTAGAGTACAATTTTGGCTTCAGCTCAAAACACTAGAAATATGTCTTAATAATAAGTAGGTCAAAGACAAGAAGAGACTGTCTCAAGCTTCTTAAGACTCTAAAAGCAAAATGCTGCTAAGATCTCCGGCTTGTTTTATCTGCGCGGCTCAAAATAAATTCACTATAGGTAAAGCTGTGATGAAATCTGAGAGGAATGAATTGATCATCATGCAATAGAGATGCACAATCCACTTTTTTTTTGTTCCGATCCGATTCCGATACATTTTTAGAATCATAACTAATAATGTTATTGTTGTTGTTGGCATTGCATTGTGCCGGCTTCACATACAAACAGGAAGCGGCAACATCTGTAAGGTCTTTCAGATCTTTTAAACTGGAGAGTAAGAATTGTTCATTTGATCATGTAGACGGAGCTGTTCCATCTTGTCTGATCGTCGTCATGGAGACGTCCTACAGTTCAATCTGAACGTCTTCAAATTTAGACTGTGCGAGCTGAGAATGTTTTAATTGCCCAACGATCTATCTTACATTAATCAGTGACGTGGATCAGCGTTGTCAGTCCGATAGCCGATACACCATTTTCGTCAACATCGGACCCGATACAGATATTAGATCGGATCGGCCCCATGTTTATATGTAAACTGGCTGATGTTAATATGAAAATCAATAATTCAATGTAGATTTGAATGATCAATTTGTACTGTAAAATGTGAGAAAGGAGTTTGAACTAGACAATGACAGAGCGCCTCGGTATTCAAATACTTACAACTAGTGCCATATAAGAACAATGTTGCCAGATGATTTCCTACTCTTGACCTTTTTATAGGTCATACCTTCTTCTGTCTCTTCAGTTTTTTCACTTGCTGACCTCTGTAGTAAAGAGGAAAATGTCCAAAAGAAGTAAAAAAAAAAAAAAAAAAAGAGCAAAAGAAAAAGGAGATAACAAGATACTCAAGAACACTGCTGAATGAAACTAACCTCTACTTCTTTCCCATCCCAAATGTATTCAGCATATGGCGGTATAAATGAGCAAAACGCTGAAAATCATTGTTTAAGAAAGGCTGATACTACCCCTACTTTTCTGGTTTCACAAATGTACCTCAGCCGATGAATGGATCACTTTCAGTGAGCAGTATTCATTTCATTTAATCTGGTAAAATACTGCACTCATCTGCTACACAGTAAAAGAAACTGCTTCTCAAAATGTTCCAGAGCCCCAGGCGGCATCTTCAAATATCTCGTTTAGTGAGACCAACAGTCCAAAAACAAAATTCATTGAATATATAATGTTTGAAAGACAAAAAAAGAAGACAAAAAGCAAATCCTCACAATCAATAAGCTGAAACCTGTTAAGACTTGAGGTTTATTTGGGATGATTTGTAATCAGTAAACTGTCATTTTCTAATAATTGAATACTGAATTATTCTCTTTTTGGTGCTAATGAGTGACTGTTTTTTAAACTAGATATTCTGTAGTTTTTTTAGTATCTCGTCCTCATTCTGTAGCAACTCTCACATCAGATATCATCTCCTAAACACACACAAGTTGTTTTTTCCATACAGATGCATACAACAAGAAGAAACGCGACTAATATCACTTAAAGGGAAACGTGTAGTACAACAGGGTTACACTTTAAAAGTAAAAACATCCCTGTTAGCCTCAGACCAAGTTCAATATTTTATATCAAGAGTCATTTTCTTGTCCCAGGGAACAAGAAAAGGGTCCAGAATCTGTTGTTTGAGCCAAAGCATCGTGTCACCCCGGAGAGAACAATGTGCATGATGCAACCATGGCAACGCTGTCACCGAGACTGGAGAGAGGACAGAACGGATGTTCCCACAAGAAACTGTACTCACAGCAAAGGAGAGAATAAAAAGATCACAGTAAAGCAGAAGGGCTGCTTGATGGTGGCAAAAATCAAAATCACGATTAATTTGATTGATATTGAGATCACCATTATCTTCATCACGGGCATTTATTGAACTTAAACACTCAACAGTAACACTTCTGGACCCTTACTACTTAGTGGTGATGTAATCTAGTGGCCAACATACAACAGCAAAGACTTTCAAAAAAGTTACCACATCACAAAAGCTTCGGAGAAAACGAGCGCAACACAGCACGCGGCACAGTAATTGTTTAATCTCGATTATCTTGTTTTTATGATCATTGGGAAGCCAAGATCATAATTGAAATTGAAACTCGATGAATTGCCCAGCACTAGCAGGTAGATGAGCCAAACAAATGAGATAAATTTAGCCTGGGTTGGAACAGTTTCATGCAGCCTGTGTGAACCTACAGCACAAAACGTGCCGTGACCAAGAGGATAATGTTTCTGCCTCCCTCCAGCCTTTCCTCTCGGCTTCTCCAAAATCCCGCACAGCTTCCCCAACACGGATTTGGTGGTTTTAAGTAAATGCATAAAAATTGTAATTACATTAAAAGGGTGTAGTTTCTGCTTACATATGGGCAATGCCTCAAGTCAGACACCATCTAAACACCATCTAAAATCTAACCCCAAAAAGACAAACACCTCGATGAAGGTGGCTCTAAAACATCTGCAGCCGAGGAGGGGATTGAACTCAAATTAACATGGATTAATGAGAGAAACACTTCAAAAGACAAGAAGAAATTCTCAATCATTCTCAATTATTTTTGGGGTTTTTTGACTTGGTTTGGACAGGACAATTGTAACGTGACAGGAAGTGTGTGGAGAGAGAGAGAGTAGGGGATGACATGACCCAAACAGAGTCAGGATCACAGTCAAACCTGCGACCAGTGTGATAAAGAGTGCAGCCTCTGTACATGAGGCGCCTGCTACCAACTGAGCTAAACTAGCACCCCAGTTTATACTTGCTCACTGTGTGCCAAACATTCAATGTTTTGTGATATTACTCAAAATGCATTGCTGTCATGATGAGCTACCACCTTTGAAGCTTTTAACTCATCCTAAGAAAAGTACTTCTGGTCATGATTGGTTGGGGAAAAGACTGAAAAAGGCATCTAATAAAGATTGAATACAAGACTCTACATCACCTCTTGGTGCATCGTCTGTGACATCATCACCACAAACAACGCCAATACATCACAATCAAAGACGCCATAATCGCCCTCATCATCCTCGATATTATCACAATTCATCCTCATCATAAAACACACTCTGCAGATGTAATGCCATCTCTGCTCCGTCCCTCTTCCCTCACTGGGTCTCTCTTTCCCTTGGCCCATCACCATGACGATGGGAGCCCGGTGCCTTGGATACAGTCACTAGGCAACCAGCAGCATCAGCACCAGCAGCAGCAGGAGCAGCAGAGTCCTGTCAGAGCTTTAGTGGAGCAGCAGAGAGAGAGACAGGGAGAGAGAGCCAAGCTTCCTCCTCAGGCTGCATGTGAGTTTGCTCTCTGAAGAGGAATGTTAATGCATTTATCGTGTTTGGATCTGAAGCCTCAAACATCCCACAACACAAGAGCTACTTTGTGTAATGAAGACTGACACAAAAGGACTCACACCAGAGGATACAGTTTGGCTGATATGGGTGCAGAATGAGGCCTAAAAGACTGCTGTGCAAATAAACATGATTACTACTTACATCATTGTTAACCTTATTTAATGTAGACATGGTTCCTCTTTGTATCTGCTTCTATCTCTCTAAAATAACCAAAAATCCAAAATTCAAAGATTTCCAGGTTACGTCCCATAAGAGAATGAACATCACCAGACCCTTACATTTAGGAAGCAGGAAACCGAAAATGTTTTCCATTAATGGTTGAAATTATTACTTTTATAGTTAAAGAGGCACCAAAATATGTTTTACAACAGCTGTCTGAACAGCTGGCTGAAGAGATTACATTACATTACACAGCTACTGGGCAGAAGTGGAGAAGAAATCTAGATCCTCCTTAGAATTAAAATACTTTGTTAGGAATGAAAGTGCTACACTGGAAATCTAACTAAATAAGTACAGAATCCTGTTGCACCAGCTTTGCTCTCTCTTAAGATATTGTGCACACTGAACCAATGATTAAAAACCAAGGATGTGTCAATGTCTGCGTATACTTATGACAAAAAAACTGCTGAAAAATATGTAATTTTCACTTTTGTAACCAGGTGGGCAAGAAAATTTGTTTTGACCTATTGTTTGGATCTATACAACAACAAAGAGGATAACAACTGAGACTAGCTTTTGAGATTCAACAAATTAAACAAGTTCATTATGCATTATGATGAGAGGATAACTCTGCAGTAACAGAAAATGCCAGTTCAATAGCCTAATGGCATAGCATAATGCTAGGTTGATGTTAGCTTTATCGGTATACTGTGTAATATGACATGTCGTTATACGTTGCTAGTCGTCTTGTTTCAAGTTCTTGCATCTCTCCAAACACTTTACCATGCTAGCAGCTATTTTAAAGTAGACTTTACACTTAGGACTACGTAAAGGTTTAGGAGGCAAATTCTTCTCACATTGAACATATTTCAGCTAATGCAGCTCTTTAAATGTTAGCAGCACTTCATCTCTACCTGAAGATAGAAACTACATTTAAACTAGGTGATTTTTTCACTTTTCATAGCTGGTGAAACCCACACCAGAAGCGTTCACTTTTTTGAAGCATGAAGACAAAAGGGGAAGATTTGCCAAAAGGTATAGGGGTTTATTCTGGAAAATAGCAGTCCTAAAAAACAAGTTTTGCTGTGCAGTCGACTTTATAACAATTTGTATGAAAAATAACATCGGTTATTTAAGAGATTTTATATGAAATCAGAACAATTTAGTTGGCTTTGCACTAAAATCATATTGAAAAATGTATTTTCAGAATTACATTTAAAAAGGGGGAATTTAACCAGATGACAGATGCATAATAGTAGAGTAAATTGTGGCATAATTCCCTCTAAAATGTAGTGAGTAAAGAAGCACAACAGTAAAATACAACAAAAAGGCACCTCGATCACTATAACAAATATCAGAAAGGAAATCTGTTTTGTTAATGTTGATGAAAATGGAAGCCTGTTAAAGTAAGTCTTCAGTCTACTATGTGTACAAACAATTAAGGGATGAGCGGCCTCTTAATGATAAGCACAAAGAAAGAGAGAGCATATCTAGATGCGAGGCAGAATGGTCTTCATCATTGGTTCCCAACCTGGGGTCCGGGCCCCCCTAGAGGGGAGCGCCAAACATCTGAAGCAGGGTTTGAGGTTCTGTCTACTCTGAAGTTGTCAAAATTAGATTTGCACGAGTCG